>NC_090173.1:37574375-37734375 GCF_024679245.1 Pseudorasbora parva
ATAAATACTTAATACTTGGAGCGGGCATGCGGAAATGTATTGGAGTAAAAAGTAAACTTTGCCTTTAATATTGTAGTGGAGTAAGAGTAAAAGTAAATGCAAATAAAATATACTCAAGTAAAGTACAGATCCCCGAAAAAAATACTTAAGTAAAGTATCAAAGTATTTTTACTTGATTACTTACCACCCCTGTTCATTACTTTAATATTATTTATACTGTATATCAGGTTAAAAAAAAAAACAGGGGCTCTGCAAAAATGGCACTCAAATGAATAAAAATGTCTTCTAAATTCAAGATAAGGGTCAAAAATTGCCTCTGCACAATTAAGCTAAATGTATTACCGCCATCATGAAAAAAGTGAAATGTGAAACGAATGAAGTGTCGATTTCGGCCTTTCATACTGTGATTTCTTTTTACACACACTTGCAGCATTGAATATGATATCCAGTCACAAAAGTTTCAGTGCAATGTCCAGTCAGTGTCCAGTGTTTTGATTGAGTTGTTCAGTGTGCACATTCACATAAACTAAGTGTAGAAAATGCAGGCAAGAGATTCATTTCGCAGTGATTATATCAGGAGTTTTGTGTAAGTGCTGAAGTCATGGATTGCTTCAGTGTTCTTTCCTCGCTTTCTTTATATCATTTTATTTCCAGTTTGAATAACCATTTTGTTTTTTATGCTACTGAAACAAAACCAATGTGAAGTCTTGGTAACCATGGTCTTGGTGTTTTTCTAATCCATAAAAAGCAATAAACAAACGGTTATTAGCTTGTTTTGTCTGTTGTGCTTTTTCCATCACAAAACCAGTCATAATGAATAATTATTATTACAATAGCAATATTAGCACTCATTAATAATGCAATTATTGTGTAAATAAATGTGCATAAGCATGTGTCATTTACACCCTGCTTAGTGGTTACCCGACCGAGGCGCTGAAATAGAACAAATACCTATAAACAATCCATATTCATACTGAACTGATTATCAATAAACACTCTACTGACACTTCATTTATAAAAAAGTATCATTAAAGAACTTATTCACTTATTAATCACTTATTCTCAGCAAAGAAAATGCATAAAACACAAAATGTATATCTTGGTTTAGTTTTCTATCAGTCTGTTGAGCCACCTGTTTTCCTGCGTTCTTTTGTTCTCCTTTTCCTGCAATAATATTTTACCTTGGACATTCATTAATTCATCACAGCTGATCCTCATTTCACTTTCACGGATTCTTTGTCTCAAGTTGTTCACTTTTTTTCTTATAAACATTGTTACTATATTGAATCTCTTAACTTGAGTTCATCTTGATCATCTTTGGACTTTAACACGTGTTATTACTGTCTTACTTAAATACTATTTCGAAACAGCTGTGGGCCATTATTACCTAAAAATAGGTTGTTCTACTTTGAGTAAAGATAAATGATGGATAAAGAAATCTTTATTGTTACATCAGTCATTCGCGTTAGCTGAAGTTTATGGCAATAGGTGTTTGTTTCCGACACATGCTGTAAGCCGTAGACCAATCATAATAGACTGGGCCATCTGTCCAATCATAGCAGAGTAGCTCTCAGAAAGGAGGGATTTAGAGAGGCTGATTCATCCATTAAGTTGTTTCAGAAACAATGTGGTGATGTGCAAACGACACATATTATATGTTTTATTACCTTTGATGCATGTCAACTTTTTGTAGGAGACCTCCAAATCAAAACCAGGAGCCTTTAAAATAGCATAGGGGCACTTTAAATTTTAAAAAATTGTATTTATGTCATTAATGACTCACCCTAATGTCATTCCACACCCGTAAGACCTCCGTTCATCTTCGGGAACACATTTTAAGATATTTCATATTTAGTCCAAAAGCGTATCAAAGTGTATGCACACTATACTGTCCATGTCCAGAAAGGGAATAAAAACATCATCAAAGTAGTCCATATGTGACATCAGTTAGTTCATTAGAATCTCTTGAAGCATCGAAAATACATTTTGGTCCAAAAATAACAAAAACTACGACTTTATTCAGCATTGTCTTCTCTTTGTGTTCAATCCTCAAATAAAGATTCAAACGGTCATGAATCAGTGAATCGATCAATGATTCGGATTGCCAATGTCACGTGTTTCAGCAGTTCGGCAGTTTGACATGCAATCCGAATCATTAATCAATCCGCTGATTCATGACCATTTAAATCTTTATTTGAGGATTATATTGTGCCCCATTTTTTACAAGATGTAAAGTCTCAGGTCTTCCCATAATGTGTCTGTAAAGTTCAGCTCAAAATAACCTACAAATAATTGTACCATGTTGCAAATGCCCACCAAAGAAGCAAAAGTTGCTGTTTTCACACATGTATCTTTAAATGCATATATGTGTTTGTGTTTGTGTGTGTGTGTGTGTGTGTGTGTGTGTGTGTGTGTGTGTGTATATATATATATATATATATATATATATATATATATATATATATATATATATAAACTCTATATAAAACTCTACTAAAAGATTTTGGTCCCTCACCCAGACCATAAATTCCCAAAATGAAACTGGAAGACATTTACACAGCCTTGCATGGCAAAAGGCAGTCAATCATCTGGCTTTGCATTTATATTCATATCATGAAGCGTTTACAGTATTTGGCATGCTTGACTATGAGAGAAGGTCACAGTTCAAAAGCATTTGAATCACAAGAGGTTGTGCTCATTTGACTTGACTCCAGTAAGAAAGGCATGTGATGCACATGTCTTACCCGTGACTGTTGTTTTCAAAGGCCAAGAGACCATACCCTCCACAGTTCATCTTGACTTATATACCCGCTGACGGGAAGGGTATCATGAGCTCAAGGACAGTGTAGTGTAGTTTGTATGTGTGTGGTTTGTGCCATCAGCCAGCCTAAATGTATTTAAACATAACAATGCATGTAAGAGATGTGGCACAGTGCTGAAGATGCTCAAAAGTTGCCCAGCCTGTGTCATATCCTGATTCCTTTTGCTGTCCCTCTACATTCATTATTACTGTCCCAGTCTGTAAATTAGCTGTTTGTAGAACTAAATGAAGGCAACATTTTGCAATCATTTTTAATAAATTAATTTATTATTTAAATGGCAAATGGTTCAGTTAAATTAATTTATTTAACAGTGATAACTACTGTATGTAGTAACTCTTTTATTTTTAATTTACCTATACATAAAGTAAAATTACATGAAAATTATTCCATGCTCTTTTCTTTTTTCTACCATTCAAACATTTTGGGTCAGTTTTGTGGTTGCCACAAAAAAACTATTTAGCTCTGCATGACTTTGGATAAATATGGTTATCCTACTGTTAATAAAAAATCACTACCAGACTTAAGTGATATAGCATACAGTTTAGATGAAAAGGACCATCAACTGACTAGCTGGAGATTTTACTGTAGATCCTACCCTATAATAGACACAGTACTTCCATGAAAATAAATAAATAAAAAATAAAGCACTACAACAACCATAATGAAATGACGCTTCACAATAGATAATGCTTTACAATGAACTGTATTAGAGAGCTACATATCTTTTCAATAAAATACCTACTCAACAGTTGAATAATAAAAACACCATCTCCATGTCACTTCTACAGCATTTAACATCTCAGATGCACTGTGCGTAGAGAGCTTCATGCAATGTGTTTCCATGTCTGAGAAGTTGCAACCAAGCCTTACATCA
The DNA here is from genome assembly GCF_024679245.1 of Pseudorasbora parva. Classification (NCBI taxonomy): domain Eukaryota; kingdom Metazoa; phylum Chordata; class Actinopteri; order Cypriniformes; family Gobionidae; genus Pseudorasbora; species Pseudorasbora parva. The sequence continues at coordinate 37,578,072 of NC_090173.1, forward strand.
CCAAGTTTGCAAAGCAAAGTGTTGGATGCAGTGGTGTAAAGCACACCACCACTGGACTCCAGAACAGCGGAGATGTGTTCTCTGGAGTGACAAATCCCGCTTATTCTTCTGGCAATCCAATGGACGAGTCTGGGTTTGGTGGTTGCCAGGAGAACGGTTCTTGCCTGACTGCATTGTGCCACGTGTAAAGTTTAGTGGAAGGGGGATTATGGTTAGGGGTTGTTTTTCAGGGGTTGGGCTTGGCCCCTTATTTCCATTGGAAGGAACTCTTAATGCTTCAGCATACCAAGACATTTTGTACAATTTCATGCTCCCAACTTTGTGGGGACAATTCTAACTGGAACCTAATACTTCTGCTAAGCACCTGTGGACCTCTATTACCTAAAACTGTGTCTTTATATAATGCAGATTTTTTGTCGTTCTTACTACTTTGAGTAAAGATGAAGGATAGAGCGGGATTTAAAACTTTAAAAACTTTAATGTTATATCAGTCATTCATGTAAGTGCTCAGCTAATATATGCATTGTTATTGATATATTTCCTTCATGTGCACCACAATAAATTAGAAATATACACTTCGGTTTGTTGATGGCCAGACACTGGTTAATGCTAGTGATGAGGTGACGGTACAGTTGCAACATCTCGTAATGTACCACAAATTGAGTAATGTATTACTGAGAAATGTTCTGCTGAAGTCACCCTGGGACTGAGGTTTGGGTTGAATAACTAGTTCTTTCAATGTTTCATTATCGGAATTGCGCTCAAATTGATATGGTATAATCAACGTCATCATTACTGTCCATCAAGTGTGTACAATCGCTGAGCTTTAAGAAGCTTCTGGAGCTCAGTTAAGTTATGGTAATGGACATTTAAATTCTGACGTGTGCTGTAAGCGGTAGACCAGTCACAACCATAGACTGTAAAAAAAAAAGAAATAAAAAAAAAAAGGTCACAACAGACTGATCCATCTGACCAATCAGAGCAGAGAGGCTGATTCATTAGCTGAGTCGTTTAAAAACATGGAAAAAGTGGTAATGTGCAATGTATATTGTGAGAAAATGAAAGCAGTTTTTGACCTTTGATGCATTTAAACCTGTTAGCAGACTTCCAAAACTAAATTTGAAAATTTTTTAATAAAGAGTTTATATTTTTATCTTTTGTGAAATGTCCAAGCAACTATATTAATTATCCATGGTATAAAATGCATTTAATAGAATTATTCAATAGGAAAGCTGCATGGAGATGGACTAATTGTGTTCCTAAAACATATGAGTTGTTTACAAATATATATAACTTGGTTTAAGAGTTATACTTTAAGGTGTATACAGTATGAAATAAGACCACAATTAAAACAGGATGATGATAGAATTAGAAAATTTGCATTTTCAGAAGAAAATACCAGTGTTTGCAAGGCAGCAGTAGAATAGTATTGTGTAGTCACTGTGTAGGTGCAAAATGAATAAAGAATGAATTTAGAAGTATAGGCCAGAAAGAGAAATCGCTGGTTATAATGTTTTGTTTAAGAATCTGTCTCCTCTGTGAGATGTTCTGCTCTCTCTCTGTTGGTCTGTCAGCACCACTGATTTTGACTTTAATGCGATTAGACAAGTCTGCAATCTTAGATGGCTTTTCTAATTATGTGACTGGACAAAGCATTGGCAGAGAGGATTTTGTGGATCATTTGATTGGCCAGTGACAAATGCACATTGCAAAAAAGTTATCGAAGGTCGCGTATTGGACCAGAATTAATAAAACCATTTGGATTAGTTTAAATAGTTTGGTACTGGCTCTTGATAATGAGATTTCGTGACCAGAGGAGTTCTGTAATAAGTGTGGAAATTGTGCATGACACTGAGAAATATCTTATCTTCTTATTTTCTTGTTATATAATTGTATGTTAATCCAGGCATATGTGTAATATATCCATCTGAATATCCCTAATTCTGTGGACCCTTTGAGTTGTCTCTAAGGAAAAAGGTGACCTGATTTTTTGTTAGTTTACTCATTTGTTTCCTCTACGTCTAAGTATTTCTAATTAAAGTGAGGTTGTTTCTATGACAATGACAAAATATGTATAACCGTTGTCTTCCTCCAGTTGGTTTGACAAGGGCGTCATCAATAATGTAGTGCAGCAGAACTTTTATGAGACTTTTAACTCCATTGTTAGGAGGCACATAAACAAGTTTTACATATTTACAACAATTATGATTACTGATTGCAGCATTAGTCACGTATCTCTAACAAAGTATCAGTTCAACATAATGACTAATCAGTGATTTTGTAGCATTCTTCATACTCTAAAAAAGCCATTGCAATATTAGCTCCACCTTTTCCCTTTTTTGATACACACTTATGATCGGTTTAGTTCATTCACTATTTATTCATGCATGTATGTATTTATTTACTACATTTTTCTTGTAGTAAACAAATACTGCATTGTTATAATGCTTTCAGTATTGATGTTCTGACCTTGACATCACATTCCCAGGTTCATTTTAACGTAAACATTCTTGCTTGCTTCTATTAATCTGCACTTTATCAGTTTCTTTACTCTTAATCATTTTTTGCTCTATTTACTTTTTTAACAGTTTTTTTGTTTTACATTTGGTTAATAGACTTCTGTACAAAAGTTGAGAATTAGATTGTTTTAAAAGAAATGTATGCTTATATTCAGAAAGGCTGCATCCAAATGTTCAAAAATGACAGTGAAGACTTTAATGTGAATACATTACTGAAGATGTTTATTTAAAATAAATGTGGTTCTTTTTAATTTTTTATGTACAGTGGGTATGGAAAGTATTCAGACCCCCTTAAAATGTTCACTCTTTTTTTTATATATTGGAGCCATTTGCTAAAATCATTTTAAGTTCAATGTATAAACAGCTCCCCACATTGACAGAAAAACAGAATTGTTCATATTTTTGCATATTTAGTAAAAAAGAAAAACTGAAATATCACAGTCCTAAGTATTCAGACCCTTTGCTGTGATTATACTGATTGGACTTGATTAGGAAAGCAACACACCTGTCTATATAAGACCTTACAGCTCACGGTGCATGTCAGAGCAAATGAGAATCATGAGGTCAAAAGAACTGTCACGTAACACACAAAGGAAATCTGGTGCGAGGAACTGCCTGAAGATCTCAAAGACAGAATTGTGGCAAGGCACAGATCTGGCCAAGGTTACAAAAAAAAAATCTGCTGCACTTAAGGTTACTAAGAGTACAGTGGCCTTCATAATCCTTAAATGGAAGACATTTGGGATGACCAGAACCCTTTATAGAGCTGGCCATCCGGCCAAACTGAGCTATCGGGTGAGAAAAGCCTTGGTGAGAGAGGTAAAGAAGAACCCAAAGATTACTGTGGCTGAGCTCCAGAGATGCAGTCAGGAGATAAGAGAAAATTCTAGAAATTCAACCATCACTGCCGCCCATCACGAGTCAAGGCATTATGGCAGAGTGGCCCAACATAAGCCTCTCCTCAGAACAAGACACATGAAAGCTCACATGGAGTTTGCTAAAAAAAACACAGTAAGGACTCCTAGATGGTGAGAAATAAGATTCTCTGGTCTGATGAGACCAAGATAGAACTTTTTGGCCTTAATTCTAAGCGGTATGTATGAAGAAAACCAGGCACTGCTGGTACCTGTCCAATACAGTCCCAAAGGTAAAGCATGGTGGTGGCAGCATCATGCTGTGGAGGTGTTTTTCAGCTGCATGGAAAGGACAACTGGTTGCAATCGAGGGAAAGATGAATGTGCCAAGTACAGGGATATCCTGGATGAAAACATATTCTCCATATAATGATTATGAAGGATCATGTGAAACTGAAGACTGGAGAAATTATGCTTAAAATGCAGCTTTGACATCACAGGGATGAATTACATTTTAAAATAGAATACATTAATAACAATTACTTTAAATTGTAATACAATATTACTCTACTGTACTCTCTATTTTGATCAAATAAATGCAGCCTTTGTGAGCATGAGAGACTTCTTTCTTAAATTAAAAAAAAAAATCTTTACCAACCCTCAAACAACGTTAGTTGTAACATTAATCCACTGGGAGGCGAGGTTTAGAACCCAAGTGCAGTTTTTATTTAAACAAACTTAAATCCAGAACATGAAATAAAGACTTGGCAAAAGGCAAACAAAATACTTGACTGGGCTTGACAAATACTTTATTGTTTTATTGTTTTATTAGGATCCCCATTAGCGGCCCATTTAATGGCAGCTAATCTTCCTGGGGTCCTCTTTTAAAATTATTCACATCATAAAATCACACAAAACAATAATCAACACAAATTACAATAAAAATAATTCAAACATTGCGCTTACATTCAGAGAGAAGAGAGAGAGAAAAAAAAAGACAATTTACAGCTGGCACTAGATTATTTGCAGCAGTTCCTTGGTTACTGTCCTCTTAAATTTGTATTTGTTTTGAATTCTGCGTGATGAGATAGAAAGTCTATTCCAAATAGATATTGCTCTGTAAAGTGATGTGCGTTTCAAAAAATTTGTCCTGGGAAGCGGAAGTTTTATATCACCACCTAGTGCCTGCCTGGTGGCGTGTAGGTGTCCACTTCCTACAAAAACAAACTTCTCAGAGAGAAACTGTGGCTGTTTCATAAATACTGCATTCCACAACATTAAAAGTAATCGTAATTTAATTTTGTCGTCAACTGTGAGCCAAGAAAGACGTTTATGCATCAGGGCCACGTTAGTTTTTAAAGAGCACTGGAGGACAGTCCTTGCCGCCCTATTTTGTGCCACTTGAAGCTTACGAAGATGTTTTTGTGATGTAGATGACCATATAATTGGACAGTTTTCTAAATGGCACAAAACAAGAGACTGGACCACCTGTCTAGCAATGGACATAGGGATATATGACATACATTTTCTGGACATTGCAATACCCTTCCCCATTTTAGCAATCATTCCATCAATATGAGCTGAAAAAGACAAGTAAGAATCCAAGGTGACGCCCAGTAACCTGGCTTGCGTCACTTGTCTTAGCTGCAGCCCATTGACTGACAAGTTCAAAGATGGCTGGGTAGTTAATTTCAATCTTTTCCAGAAAAACATAGATGTTGATTTGTCTACATTTAAAACTAATTTGTTATCTTTTACCCACTTGCTTATATTCTGCAAATCATGATTTAATAGATTTGAAACATCATGAGGATTTTTTGCAGAACAGTACAGTGTGGAATCATCTGCATACATAACAACAGTTGAATGTTTCACAATAAAAGGTAAATCATTTGTAAAGATCAAGTATAGCAAAGGCCCAAGGCAGCTACCCTGGGGCACACCACAATGTATTGTCTTAGTAGATGAATATTGACCATTAAAGAACACACGCTGCTTCCTATTGAATAGGTAACTCGCCATCCATGACAGAGACGAAGGTGTAAAACCATAACATTCTAATTTTTGAAGCAGTATTTTGTGATCTATCAGGTCAAACGCTGCACTGAAGTCCAACATCACTGCTCCTACTAATCTGTTTGCATCTATTTCTTCTAACCAGTTGTCGGTCATATGAGTTAAAGCAGTACATGTGGAGTGACCCTCCCGATATGCATGCTGATATTTTGTAATCAAACTATTAGAAAAAAAATATTTATAAACTTGTTCAAAAGCAATCTTTTCCATGACTTTGCTGAGTAAAGGTAATAGACTGATAGGTCGGCTATTCTGTCCTGTAAATGTGGCTCTTTTATTTTTAGGCAGTGGTATAATTTTAGCCTCCTTCCATTTCTCAGGAAATACGCCCTGCAACAAACTTAAATTGACCAAATGAGCAATGGGAAAGGACAGAGCTTCAGCTGCCACCCTGATAAGCCTGGAGTCCAAATGGTCCATGCCTGATGCCTTTCCATCAGGAAGAGCTGCAAGAATTTTTCCAACAGAACCTCTGTCAACTTGACTGAATGAGAAAGTGACAGAATGGTTCTTCTCACTCATTATCTTACTTAATATTGCATCATAAGATGCTGAGATATTTGGACTCATACCAGATCTAAATTTCTCTACCTTACTAATAAAATAATTGTTAAAATAATTAGCAATTCCCTCTGGATCTGTGATGAACACTCCATCATTTTCAACATATGAAGCAGCTGAGTACTTACTCCTGCCCATTATTTGATTTAAAGTGTTCCATAATTTTTTACCATCATTTTTAGCTTCATTAATCTTTTCTTGAAAGTAGGGCTGGGCGATATGACGAAATATATCGTCTGGACGATAGAAAATGTCTATCGTTTTATATAAGGCTCTATCGCTTACGCCACGATATGGCAGAATTTTACGTCAAGATGCACCTCACGCCACGGCATGCCCATGCAATACATAAACGCGCTCCCTCTGTCTCTCTCTCGCTCTCTCACTCACACACACACACGCGCTGCAGCCTCCCTTCCACTCACGTCACTTTTTTAAAATCCCCCACAGCGCGAAACACGAGTCCCGCAAACGCGCCGCAGAGGAGCTTGTTTGTAATCAGAGGACAAATGGCTCCTTAGTTTCGAAATGGTTTGGGTACAAGGTGAATTTACGTTGAAAACGTAACCTTTATTTACGTTGAAAATAAAGGCGTTTGTCCAGCCTTAGAAGCTCATTTGAATCATTGCCGCGGCTCATTTAAGAAAATGACAGCTCCGAAGAGACGCCGCTTTAGTTCGAGGTAGTGCTAACAATAATAAAGAAAGACGATCAACACCTTATGTGTTACCACTGAAATGAAGATGTAATATATTTCCAAATGTAAGCCCATCTTAAGCGGAATGACGCTTCATACTGTCGTCTGCCCCGGCTCTAACCTCGAGTGTTTAATTTTTGCAAACCTCAGCGCGCAAACCCAAACGCTGTGACCTCTCGTCAAATGTTTTTATTGGTTTATTAAGTACAAACAGGCGAGTTATGAAAAATTGAGTGCGAGGGATATGTTCAATCACACAAAAAGATTTTGGAATGAGACGGCCAACTGTAGTAGCGTTTAGTCCACTGTCTATAATAGCCTAATTTAGAGATCACTTTTTTCTTTATTTTAACCGACAACTTTGATCGGTTAACGTTGATACGGTCAGCCATCGGTCAAACGTTCATCGGTAAACATCCCTAGGCAGGTATTAACTTTACTAACAGTCTTGCTTTAAAAAAAGGTTCTAAATAAAATAAAAATGTAGTCCATACTACCTTTATTTGTTTTGTATATCATTTCAAACTGCATTTCCACATTGCAATTTTGTATAGACTATTCATAAACTGAATTAATAGAAAGGTTGCTATATCGTTATGTATATCGTTATCGGGATATCAAATGAGCTATATCGGGATATGAAATTTTGGCCATATCGCCCAGCCCTACTTGAAAGTACTCTTTTTTCTTCATTCTATTCATTTTAACTGCTTTATTTCTGAGAGTTCTATATTGTTTTTGATCAGCTAGTTCGCAAGAAATGTTAGCTTTTATTTTAGCGTTATCTCTAGACAGCATTAAATTTTTAAGAATTTTGTCCAACCAAGGGGCACTTTTATTTCTCACAGCTCTTTTTCTGAGAGGAGCATGCTTGTCAACTATTTTCATTAGTATGTCCATAAACTTATTAAGGGCTGAGTCAGGGTCACGGTCTTCATACACTTCTGACCAGTCCACACCTTGAATTTCACCCACATACTGCTCTTGGTTGAAAAATCTGTAAGTTCTTTTATGAATTATTTTACAGCCTCCTTTAGGCAATTTAGTTTTCCTTGTGACTCTTATGATATTATGGTCACTACAACCAGTGGGCACAGAGACTGCTTTGGAGCATTGTTCAAAAGCATTTGTAAATATATGATCTATACATGTTGCAGATGAAACCAATGTACTTGTTGCAACCCTAGTGGGTTGAGTTATGATTTGTTTTAGGCCACATATTGCAGCTGTGGATTTAAGTTTCTTATACATTGGACAGTTTAGTGACAGCCAGTCAATGTTAAAATCACCTAAAATAAATATCTCTCTGTTTTGATCACAAACAGCATCAAACATTTCACATATGTTATCCAGATATTGAGTATTGGCACTGGGAGGTCTATATACACACCCAACTAAGATAGGCTTTATGTGTGGTATATGAACTTGTACCCATAATGCTTCAATGTTCTGCCATATGAAGTCATTTCGAACATTAACTGGGATGTTATCCTTAACATAGAATGCTACACCACCACCATGTCTATTTCTGTCCCTCCTAAACAATCTGTAACCATCTATCTTCACATCAGCATCCGTGAAGCTAAAATCTAAGTGTGTTTCAGATAGAGCTAGGATTTCAATACTATTGGACTGCAAAATCTGATATATATCATTAGTTTTGTATCTCAAACTGCAGATATTCAAGTGCGCTATTGTAATACCCTTAATTGGAAAAGCTGAATGACACAAGTCAATAGCCATGATCTAAATTACAAATAAAAACAGACAAATATACAAGTAAGCAAAACAAAAAGATTGAATGTTTACATACTTCTAACTAGGCTCCTCCACTCTTGGATTTTATGACCAGTTTATCATATTTCAGAGTGGCTATTTCTCCTCTTTCCCGGGCAGCTCGCAGCTTGGGCAGCAGTTCTTTTCTTTTCTTCATTACAGCCTCAGAAAAGTCCTCATTTATATAAATACGTGTGCCTTTTAATTTCTTTGCAGATGATAAAATGGTCTGCTTGTCCTTGAATCGCAGGAGTTTGACGATTATCTGTCTGGGTCTTCCACCCTCCTGATACAGTCCAATCCTGTGGGCCCGTTCAATTTCAATATTGTTGTTATTTAGACCCATTTTGCTGACCAACATATCCTTGATTTTCTTCTCGGATACATCCCAGCTCTCTCCTCTTTCCTCAGGAATGCCATCCACTATAAAGTTGTTTCTTCGTGACTGGTTCTCAATAAAATCCAGCTTTGTAACCATATTGTCCAACTCCTCCTTTGATTTAAGTATTTCCGTTTCAAGCTTCTTCAACTTATTCATTTCCTCTTGTGCTTTAGCCATTTTGTCAACTTTGTCTTGAGTAAATTCCAGGCTGATTTTGATTCCTTGAACATAACTTAAATACATCATCTAAGCGTTTGTTGGTGCCATCAATTATGAGCTGCACAAAAGATTTAAAGTTGTCCTGTTGTTGTTGTAACATGGCTTTGTAAAAATCTTTTTGCTGCTCAAGCGTCTGAGTGAAGAGGCTCATGGTCACCAGTGACTCATCCTCTGGTGGTACAGCCTTTGATTGTTTGGGAGGCATGTTGTTTCTTACCCTGTACGTCCACCTGGGCCCTGGGTGTGAAAACAGGAAATACCTGGGTAGCTCAAGGGCTTCGGCCTACTCCAAAGTTTCGGCCTACTCCAGACCTCACTTCAAACAAAGTAGACTTTAAGGATAATTTAGTGATATCTGCACTCAATATTATGGAACAGATTGAGTTAGAAGCTCTCCGACACAGATACCAAAAACAAGATGAAGAAAAAAAGAGGATTTAGGTGATATTTGGTAGATTCAGATCTGTGATCTGTCCCTGAGACTTGACATGAAACAAAGCATAACTGACAAAGACACATGACAAACATGAGGGCTAAATACACAAAGACTGAGGACTAGACAAGACACACCTGTGAACAATGATTAAACAATAAACAGATGACAACATGACACAACAGAACACAAGACAAGGGAGCAGCATATGGCAGGATCACATGACAAACCAGGAAGTGCATGACAAAACATGACAGTAAACATGATAACTCAAAACATGAACATGAAACATGAACCAACACCAAAACACCCTGTGACAATAGTGTTTTTTTGACAATTTACTTTTATGTGTTGTATCCAGAATTATTTGCATGCACAAATCTCAGGGGCATTTGGTCACTTTTTGAGAGTCTCTGACTAGAGATCTGATAGCAATGCACGAGAGCAAAAGTGCTGATCTGAGACCTGTCTTGGGATTTAATTAACAACTTGACCCAGCTACTATCTGAAACTGCTGATCCAACTCTTGTAATATAGTATCTTCAGAATGGGGTGTGATTTAATGGAAAAGTATATATTTATAGGCGACATGGGCAGGTTCATCTATATCAATATGCGCTACTGAGAAATAAATTTGCACACACATACACGTGATGAAATGTGACATCCAGGAAGGTTACAGAGATGCACACGTATCGACCCAATTTATGGGTCTCGAAAATAACTTGTCCCAACACACCTCCACAAAACACTCGCTCCCTTTTAATGGTGTGTGTGTATAGCCTCAGGCTGTTGACTTTTACTCCAAGTCTTTGTTTGTTTACCGTTTGTTTGCTCAAGGATCTATTTACTGCTAACGGGCGTCTGTTAAAGTCCATAGACAACATTGCAAGCTTCATTTCACTCAGTCTTTAATGCTTTATCAATAACATTTCAATGATTTTTACAAACATCTTGTTCATTAAGCCTAATCCAAAAATTCAGGGCAGTAAAATTACACTTGAGATGCAAACAAAGCAAATCTTGGGAGAAGCACTTTTAACCAAAGGAAAACTTGATGCAGACAGGATAGCATCAAGGCAAATCTTCTGAATCCAGTGTTGGTGAAACACTCTGTCTACTCAGAAATAAAGTATTGTATAATTGAATTACCTCTAGAGCTGAATTTGATTTGTTCTAGATCATTAGGCATGATGTTATGAAGCTGGTCTGGATCCACTTTCCTTAGGAAGTGCCTTCATGCAAAATGAATTTTATAGTCAACAGATGGTAAACTGGATAAAAATATTGTATTATATCAGATGTGTTATAGTGTTATAGGATTCAAAGCAATACACCACACCCAGCTGTGTTATAGTGTAGTCACATTAAAGGCAGTGTCTAATGCTATTTCATGTATTCTGAGTTATTTACACTGTTAAAATTTCTAATGCTAAACATGGCCAAAAAAAAAAAAAGTATTTCTGTGCCAAATACACTCCTCAGGATTCGAATGAGTTTCGTAAAAAATAAAAATAAAAATAAATAGTCATAATAATTTTGTGTATGGCCCTGTATGATGTTGTAAAGGGCAGAATTCCTTGTCTGGGCACTCCAGGATGAGCATGTGCGCACATCAACCAGAGCGAGAGCAAGAGCACGGCCATCAATGAGCTTCGTTCAGGTTACATAAGCCGTCGACAGCGCTGTCTTTTTGTTTTTAGACCACAAAATCAACAATATCTCTAAAGAAGTGTGTTGTGTTGTTTTAGTTTTGAGTGAAAGATAACCTTCTTCAGCTTCCCAAATAACCCAGCGTTAAGAAAACAGTGGATGCAGTTTGTTTTTCCGGAACAGTGACAGTGACAGTGACAGTGAGTTTTTTGTGTTTTGTGTTTTTGTGTTTTGAAGTGTGTGTTTGTTACCGTCATGAGTTAAACATCAGGCGGTGAGTAAAATTGCATCAAATGTCTGTGTTTTGTTGGCAGTCGACACATAAGTGCATATATAAAGCTATCCAGGGATAATGGCACGATGTATTTTGTGTGTGTGTGTGTGTGTGTGTGTGTGTGTGTGCGTGCGTGTTCTCTTTAGCTCCACCCACTGCACACTTGGCTGTTTTCGGTAAGAACCACTACAGCGTATCTGTCTTTTATAAATATGACAAAACTGAAGACTCTTTAGGGATATGAAAAATGCCATGCCATAGTACTCTTTAGCTCAAGTTTAACTTGAAATTGGCGGAAACTGTGTGTGTGTTCAACACAGTCTCACCCCTACTCGTCAAATGTTGCCGAACGGTCAAGGGACCCTGTCGTCAGCTGTTGACGTACAGGGTACCCCTAAATCGCCATTTTTCGACGTACTGGGTAATCCACTGATTTCAATGAGAAACCTAGGACGTCATAAACAGACGTGTTGGGCATGTGCATGTTATCGTCATGATGGAATTTATTGGGTTATAATTTTTCCATTATGACATGTTGGAGTGTGATTCTCAATTTAATCAGCCAGCGCAATTGTATTTACATTTATTTACGCTATGATACACGTTTGAAACAGCAGTCAAACCCCACCCCGCCCTAAACCTACCCATTTGCGTATTATATGATATAAAACACAGGCTGTAACAGACAACAGGCACACTTTATTGAAAAAGTCCAACTATTCCGAGGCCAAACGATTGAATTGTGCGAAGAAAAGACCCAAAAGCAATCACCGTCTCTATCCGCGGCGCGCGGCGCGCGGCCCGCGCCCGTGCGTCACACTGAAGACGCCACAGGTAGACCCCTCGGCGTCACGCGATGGACGAACTGGGAACCCAATTGCTTTCAGTGGGAAACCTTTGGCGTCAACATTAGACGGCAATTCTATCGGTATGAAATCGCGCTGAAGAAGTCTCATTCAGAACACATCGCGATGTTTGGCATCAGATCACGTGTGCCACATGTTGGTGAGTAGTCATACATATTATGTCCTAATATTTGATATAAAGTATTTTCTGCTTGTCGTTATTGATCATGTTCAGTCACTGCATTGTATCTGTCATCATCTCCACTGAGGCTTTGCATTTCTTTGCTTTCTAAATAAACACACCTTGCTAATAGGGTAATTTAACACTGTCACGTGACGTGCTATAGACCTTTAAACATTTGTTAATATTTAATAATAATTACTAGTGTAGTTCCAACGTGGCATTTGTAGTAGAAGCACAATAAAAAAAAAAAAACAACACTTGCCATGCGTTTACCACAGTATTGGTAGTTTTAATGTGATATTTGTTGTAAATAAACAGTAGCCACAACAATTACCATGCTTTAAATGCATTTTAATGTAAAATCCAAATATTGTTATTTAAATAGTATACTTTATAATGCTATATATTATATATTATGACTTTTTTCTCTCTTTCTTTTTTTTTTTTTTTACCTGAAAAGACCAAAAGAGCCTCTCGGACTCAGTCAACCCATTCTTGTTTGTGGAGAAGTAACGGAGAAAACCGAAAGCTGCAACAGCAAATATTTGTAATGGTATGTATGAGTTGGTTTGAACCCTTTATCAAACATTTTATTTAGCATTTGTTGTTACTTATTCTTACAAATCCTATAGCTCAATCAGTAAGAACATATTCCCAAAGTCTTAATAATTCACAAGATTTAACAAGTTGTCAAATTCGTATGATTCTCGTACATATAGCTCTGAAAAAAATTAAGAGACCACTTAACATGGATTTCTAAATGTTAAGTGGTCTCTTGATTTTTTTTTCCAGAGCTGTATTTGTATATGAAGAGTTCAGATGCAAAAGCCTCAAAAAGCCACTTCGGTCACATGACATCAGATATTCGATTATTTTTTCTTAATCAGATCAGTTGCAATGTTTATAACGTCCCGTTTGCATGTAAATAATTTATGTGATCACAAAATCAAGTGAGTTATCTACATTTTCAAACAAATTCATATGATATAGCTTGCTATTATATACTTTTAATAATGGGAATGCACACATATCTGTGAACTTACTAAATAAATGTATTTATTTACAGGGTCCCTTGACCGTTCGGCAACATTTGACGAGTAGGGGTGAGACTGTGTTGGTGTGTTATGTACCCTTAACACAGGTTTTACAACATTTTGCAGTCAAAAATGGCCATGGCTATTGTCAGTTCGTATAGTGATGTAGCACAGCTCACACAGAAGTCACTATCAAATCTACTTGACCAGTGTCCTGTATGCTATCCTGTGTTTTTTTCCTTCTCTTTGCTGGCTATGCAACTCTTCTTTGTCATTCTCTAATTTCCTCAGTCACTTGCCCTATTATTTTTCTCTTCATCCTGGTGCCCTAGTCTTTTCGACTGTGCTCAGTCATGTCAGGATGACAAAGTAAGCTGTTGTTTGCTCTATAATTGCTGGGCTTTTGGAGAAAATGGGGTTGATTTTATTGGCTGGCCTTCTCGTCATCAGCTTGGCCGGCATTCACCGTCTGGCTCCTGTTCTTTCTATGGATGGAATGTGGAGAAGTGGTAACGGCCATCCTGACAGAACTGTGCCAAATGAACCGCTCTATGGACTCTTACACCGTTTAGTTTGGGGTCATTTGTATGTAATTGCTTTCCCTAATAGCTCTAGAACAGTATTTGGTTTCAATAATATCATCAGTAAGTTGCAAGATAAAATTGTAAAATATAGTAGCCTGAGACACTTTACACAACTTAGCAGTCAGTGATAAAAGAGAGAATTAAAGTGATAGTATTCTACTTTTATTAGTAGATAAATTATCTCCAACCTGTCACACATGGTCTTATAAAGAAAACTAAAAACTATGTAGAAAGCGCTCAAAATGACTCTGGGAGGGCACATATTCGTAATTACTTGAATTTGGAACATTATCATGCAAAGGTCAGTCTCTCAACCTCCTCTACATTCAACTGCACTGTTTACGTCCATGTCTTTCAGAACCTATTAGCCTCTTTGTTTTATATGCACATTGCACTTCTACTGAAGACCCCCAACAGCCTGATAAAAAGTCATAAAAGCCTTCAGGCAAGACCGTGACATTCCGACCAAAATACATTGTGTCTTCTTTGAATTATAGCCTAACATTCAATAATGTTGAATATTTTTTTCCTCTGTGGAAATCATATTATTAGTGGCCCGTGGACCTTGAATATGGCACATAATCAGATATATGGTGTGACATTTTATAAAAGAAATATACTTTATTGTCCCTAGTAGGGAAATTTGTAATGGATTCAGTAGTCAGCATTTGAACAGAACCTGACACATAAAAAAAATACACATAAGAACAGGTAGATGTCATTAATCCATATTCAACAGTCTGATTGATATGGGTTCAAAGGAATTTTTAAACCTGTTAATTTGTAACAGAGAATAATATACCTTCTTCTAGAGGGTAAGAGTTCATTGCAGAGATATGAGACGGGTCACTTAAAGCCTTTTAGCCCCAAAAATTTACTGGCCCTTCCAAGCTTTTTAAATCGATGGGTTTTTGCAAGAAAAATGTCCATACAACCTGTTATAAAGTAAAATATCTAGCTCCCGGCGGACCGACTTTCGTATTTATTTCACAGAAAAAGCATAACTGGTGCGCCAATGACTTTACACTCTTCTTCTTAAGTTGAATACGGAAGACATTTTTTCTTACAAAAGCCCATTGATTCGCTTCAGAGGACCTTTATTAACCCCCCAGAGCTGTGTGGATTACTTTTATAAAGGATGGATGCATTGTTTGTTCTTCAAATTTTGGACTTCCATTCACTGGCATTATAAAGCTTGGACGAGCCAGGATTTTTTTTTTTTCAGAAAGTGAAAAAATATATATAGTTTGGCAGTTTTTTTGATGCCAGGGTTGAATGGTCATGAATCAGATGTGAGTCACTGACTATAAAGCATCTGTGCTTTGGGGTACTAGAATTGTAACAACAAATTATGACATTCATGTGGCTGTCCCTCTGACCTCAGCACCGTGACCTTAACAAAGCAGAAACCTGCTCACTAAAAAACATAACTGAGCAAGTCAGCATAAAATCGGTAGTTCTCTCTCTCTCTAAATGAAAAAAAAAAAAAACTAAATGAAAACATGTTTTCTCTCTCTATTACTTTAAATTTTATTTTAACAAATGTAGAAAATCCATAGCTCATGGAGATGGAAAAAGGACTAGGCAGTCTGAGATGTAATCGTATTAAAATCATAGAACTGAAGCCTAACATTAAAAGCTTTCTTATTCTCCAGTGACCCTGTGATATAATAGGAATTCTCTACAAGGGCATTTCTGAAACATTGGATATTATTTGTGTTTGCTTGGATTGACTGCTTAGCTTTCAAAAATATTTAAAGAACATTTAGTTTGCACAGATCACAAAACTCATGGCTCATTTTACTTTTCATATTATGTTCACATTAACTTTGCTTTACATTTATTACATGCACACTTTAAGTACTTTGATTCCAAAGCAAAAACTACTAGTCTAGCTAATAAAGTTCCAACATTATTAAAGACAAGTTAACAGTCAGTAAAAAAATAAAAATAAAAATAAATACACCAATTACATGCATAGATAAACACAACATAAAAAAGTTACAAATAAATCAAGGTCTAACAGTGGTATTTTCAGGTACAGAAATGTAATAATTAAATGTAAAATAACACTGCAGAACATTTAATTTCTGTGTAAATAAAAAAATAGCTTTGTTGTTTGATTAACATTAATGACGGACATGTATTCATAGGCTGCTGTCACTTAAAGGGTGTACTCACACACTAGCTGATCTGAACCATGCCCAGGCGAGTTTGACCCCCAAAGCATGGTTTTGTTGAGTAGTGTGTGTGCGCCGCAACGTGGCGGCACGATTCATTTAAACGGCCCTGGCCCGCTCGGAAGAGATGGGCTAGAATGCGGTTTGGTTGGGCTCGGATGTGATACGCATGATTTGTGAGCGTTAACCACACCAGAGCACAGAACAGCTGTGTGCTACTGTCATCATTATTAAAGTATTGCTACTTGGATACACTTTTCAATTAATTCAAGTATATTTAGGTTTATAACGGGCCTGGTTCTCACCTTATTGATGAACATGAATTGTAGTTTGCGAGTAATCAATCAATCAATCAATCAATCAACCAATCAATCAATCAATCAATCAATCAATCAATCAATCAATCAATCAATCAATCAATCAATCAACTTTATTTATATAGCGTGATTGTGTCAAAGCAGCTTCACAGTGTCAAACAGGTTAATATTGCAGTGAACCAGTGTTTTGTCCAAAAGATCTTTTGCAGGTGTTTAGAGTTAATTAGTTGATTCAGATGATTAGGTTAATAGCTCATTTAGAAAACCTTTTCATAATATGCTAATTTTTTTAGGAATGCTTTAGGAATTTTGGGTTTTCATGAGCTGTATGCCAAAATCATCAGTATTAAAACAATAAGACCTGAAATATTTTAGTTGGAGTGCAATGAATCTAAAATATATGAAAGTTTAATTTTTATCATTACATTATGGAAAATAATGAACTTTATCACAATATGCAATTTTTTTTAGAAGGACCTGTATTTATAAGCGTACATTTTGAGGTTGAAATCGCCTTGTTTTTTCGGAGATTCTAGCTTGCAGTAGCGTCATTGTCTGTGTGTATTTGCATACCAGATAAGCATACCGGCTTATTATTGCCCCGCCCTCCAAGGAAAGCGTGGCTACTTACTTATGGGATGGTGAAAGCGGCATAATAAGACTGAATAATATCCCTAATCTACAAATGAGTGAAGATGAAGAAGAGGAGGAAGAGTGTATCGGACTTGCATCAGATGATTCGGACCGTAAGATATCAAAAGTTATCGATAGTAACATTTGATGGGGATAAAGACAGAGAAATGGGGAAAATCCGTAACTTTCACTACACAAAAAGAAAAGAGAACTCTCTGCATTGGAGACAGTCCCAGAAATATGAACTGCTTTAGAAATGTTTTCAAAGTTAAAAACTTTGAGTTTAATAAACAAAATAATTTTTTTGAAATGAGTGCATTCAAAATAATCCGTCCTCTGAATCAACAACCTTTGTGAGTGTACAGAATTAAAAGTAGACAGTTTATAGTTTATAATTATGTCTTGCACATATCTGTATGGCTAAACATGTCTATTGTATTGTGAGTTATATCCGCTGCCATAAAAGACATCAGAATGCGCCCACGACTTCAGCCATGGGTTAACTAAAACGTATAGCCTTTTTAATTATGCTTTGTTTAAATATTAGCCTATAATATATATTTTTTTGTTTCATATGTTGATAATTTAAAAAGCAGCATGAGTAAGATAGGTTTGAATGAATTTGAATGGCTCGAATAAAGCTCTCTCTATACGGGCTACTGGAGTGACATATCACTGTCTCATGCAAAGAAAAATATTGCAAGTTAGCCTACTACATAATAAAATTTGAACAAGTAGATAATACAGAAGACAAACAGAATGTGGGACCGAACAGGCAAAGAAGAAGGCTGTTCGGCCTCCACATACGACAAACAGAAAGTGTGCCCAAACGACTTATTTCATTGGAGGCAACGAGATCTGTAACAATACTTTTCTGTTTCTTATGGGGTGTTTCCATAAACATCAAATTTTGTCTTTTTGTGTTTATTCTAAGAACAAGTAGCCTACACATTATCTCATGTTTAGACCTTCCCATACATACCTATTGTCATTAATTTTAATTGTAATCGTTAGCATCATAACTTGCTAAAAAAAAACATTACTATGGGCTTTTAGATGGAAATGTTAACATCTGCTACCCTTTTTATTAATAGTATGCGGTCTGATTTTTCCAGTTTCGTTTGTCGTTACTATGCATTATGCAATGCAGTTTTACAGGAGAGAGCCCAATTGGGCGGTTGTGAATTTGATTGGGCGTGTAAAAATTGGTTTGAGCGGGTGGACAAAATTTGGGCTGGTTTGGGGTCAGTTTGGCAGTTTTCAAACATCTAAATTGTCTAATGGGTTAATAACAAACTCAAATGTGCATGTACTCCATAAAATCAGTCATCATGACACACAAAGCCCCTTGTTTAGAGTCAGCTGGCGTAGATGTTGACATCAGCAGGGAGCCTGCTCGCTCATTTGTGACAGGTTTTTAGCGCAAAATTGTAGAGTAGAGAGTAGATTAGCCTTTATTGTCATTGCACTGCAGTACAAAATAATTTAGGGTGCTCCCACAAAGCCACCCTTGCACCACACAGAAAAATAAAAACACATAATATACATAAAATATCATAAATAAAAAGTTTAAAAATCTTAAGTGTCTATAGTCTAGTATCAAAAGTGCAGGTAGGTGACTGATTGTCTGCTCTTCAGAGTGGTACGAGGTAGTTAAAGGTGGAGGCTTATGTATGTAAGTTTCCCTGGGTATTGACAGTACGTATGGCCCAGGGGAAAAAACTGTTCATCAGTCTGCTAGTGTGCAATTTGTTTGACCTATCCACAACTTTCCTGCAAGTCTTAGTGGGCGTCGCCATGACACTTGATACTTCCGGTTGACGGTATCTCAGTTCCGGTTTAGCACACGTAACAGTTATGCTGCGTTCACACCAGACGTGAGTGACGTGAATAAATAGTGCTATTCGCACGAACTTGGACGCGCAAACTTTTTGTATCCATTCGCTTCATTTACTACACAACAGACGCGGATTTGCGTCATTGGAGGGGCTTGCCAGGCAGCGGCGGTCAGAAGGACGAGCCGAGTTAATGAGCGCTGAGCGCCAGGGTCTCACACCTCCGAAACCTACTTGCTTCCATAAACCATGCAACATTTGTTGCATGACCCGTTTGACATGTTGCTACACCCTACGCACTCCATTCAATGCCCAACGAGCTTCAAATAAACTCAAGAATTGTGATGCAGAAGTAATATTTATATTTCAATATTTGTAATTGTTGAAATCATGTCAGACATTGTCAGTAGACTTCTTTTTTAATCAACATGAAAATAGATTAATTATTAGAATTAATTTAAGTGCATTGTAATAAAAATTAACATTTCATTGCTGTAAATTTAATTATTGAGTTTATATAATATATTAGTTTAACCTATTTAAAATACTGCAGTACAACTGTATAATTTTTTGCAAGGTGTATGTTTATTGTTTTCAATAATTTACAGATTTAATGTGTAGCAAGACCGCTCTAACAACCTAACCTCACCTTCCAAATAGAGACCTGCACTCCCGCGGGACCCAGCACAACCGAGTGCGGCGCGGGATAATATTTGATGGGTGAATGCGGATGCGGGCGGCAAGATATTATTGTGTGCATGTCGCGGGAAAATAAAATTATTTTGAGGGACTCCCGCAAAGTGGAAATATCTAACAAAATAAATAACTAGAAACAAATAAACCTTTATTTATAATAAAATCGATTTACAGGCGCATGGACGGAAGGTAACTCTTGCTTGGATCATAGGAACAGCCAAGCCTCACAGTGGCAAAATGTCTGCGCCTCATAACTCGAATCGCTTAGTGCTACAGATATTAGTAAGTTCTTGTAAGATAGTCAGATCCATGCGACCATCTGGGACATGTGAACATTTTGCCTGAAGCGTTGTTGTACGTCTACTCCTGAATCCTGATAATACAACCGGGAAGTTCGTTACCGGCGTGTTCTACGTTGCCATAGCGATCATGAGAAAGGTCAGAGTTCGGGAAAGTTGTGGATAGCGTCTCCCCGAGGGCAACAGAGCAAACATGGGGCAGGCAGGGTGTGAGGGGTCACTTGTAATGGCCTTGGTTCTCCTGAGGCAGCAGGATGTGGAGATGTTTTCCAGGCTGGGCAGAGGGCAGCCAATGATCTTTTGGGCAGTGTTAATGAACCTCTGCACTGCCTTCCTGTCCTTAGCCTTGGAACCTGCGTACCTTACACTTAAGGATTGTGTTAGTACACTCAACACAGCGGAGTGATAGAAAGCCAGTAGTAGCTTTGTGTCCAGATTGTTCTTCCTGAGGACACACAAGAAGTGTAGCCGCTGCTGAGCTTTCTTAACCAGGGCCCTGATGTTGTAGGTCGAGGAATGGTCAGCAGAAATGTAGGTGCCCAGAAACCTGAAAGTGGTGACAATCTCCATTTATGAGGTGTGGGGAGTAATCCTGTCTGTGCTTTCTAAAATCCAAAATTAGTTATTTTGTTTTGAGGATATTTAGGGATAGATTATTGTCTGAGCACCAGCGAGACAGAGCCCTCACCTCTGCCATGTATGCTGTCTCGTTCCCATCATGGATACATCCAACCACTGTGGTGTCGTCCGCATATTTTATAATATGGTTGGTTGGGTGGTTGTAGCTTGATATTCAAGTGATCGCTATGCCAAACTGACATAAATATACCGTAATGAGTGGGAGAGACTAGTGAACCATCTCTTAAAACGAGCATTACTCCTGTGACTCGAAGATTCTTTAACCAACTCTAAGAGCACAGTTGAATGACTCAAATATAGCTACTGTTATGACTTCACACTGGCCTGATCAGGACATTCACTGCGCTCTACTCGTCCCGACAGCTGCTGAAAGAGATCCGTTTGAATCAACGATTAATCAATTTGTTCTGTGTTATGTTCCATAAATATTCACGAAATATATAACTTTACTGTAGTTCTGTCTAAAGAAGCACAACATAGATAAAATAATGCATTCTTATTTTTGGTTGTAGGATTGTATCGTATATAAGTGAATGACACATTTTGGCTGTGGTGTGTGTGCATTAATGTGTGTGTAATGCCTGCTATTACGTTGTTTATTCCAATCACTTATATTGGGCACTTTTTGCACTTAAATTAGTTTATTCTTACTTTTGACATTTGAAAATGATAGCCTAACATGATGTGTCATCATCGGTTAATTTCATGATTTTGACAGTTTCCACTTGGACATTTTAGTCAAACATGCCTGTATTTTAATGTATTTGCCAAAATTAGTTTTTGATCTGTTTTCTTCTGAATTTTTGTTTGTTTTTTGTCATCATTATTTTGTTTTAAGGAAATACAATTGTGCTAATCAATCTTGACTGGCATGGCAATACAATTATATCACATTATTTTATTAGTTAAAATTTGGGGCATTTCCATGTGTTACACATCGTTGGAAAGCTTGGACACAAAGCTTGGAGGTCACATGTGCATCTTGTCATGGCATTAGAGTTTACATACAGTTATTTTGTGTCTGAATAGACCCAAGCCATTCCCAGATATTGCCAGATAATCACTTTATCTTTACTATACTTGTATCAGTTGTGATTCTGTTTGTCATCCTTTCTTGCATAGTCTTGTGTCTTCGCTTTGCCAATTGAATGCTATATTGTTAGTAGCCTGGATAGCATACAGTCATTATGCTAAATCATAAGACCTTCTACTGGATGTAAAATACTCTGACTTTGCCTAAGTTTTGTCATTTTAGAATGTTAAGTTTTACTTATGTAGTTTTTTTGGTGAAAGTTACTCAAAGGTAACACAGGAGTAACATTACAATTCTGAGACAGTAATATTGTAAGGTAAAAAAAGACATTTAAATAATGGTAACATGTAATCTATAATGTATTATAATTTGGAAGCACAACACTGCTGGACACTTATCTCTGTGTGAAAGCATGAAAACATCAGCCAGTTGAAAATATGCCTTAAAAAGTAGATTGACCTTGAGCTGTTCATTGTTTCAGTGATGCTCTGCAAATTGGCTGTATTTATTTTCTTTTTTTTTGACTTAGAAGAAAAAATCCTAGAGGATAATTTTTCAACTTTATGCTGGATATTTTCCAGGATGGATCATTTTATCAGCGATGGTGGCAAATGCCTAAGGGCCTTGACATGACGAGAGCCCTGACATTCACCATCACAATGATCTGAACGGACTGAGGAGCCAATAAATATAAATATTCTAGACACACATGGATGGTACGTGCTGGGATCTTGAGTAGCCTACAGCATCTATCAGAGCTGTTTTTAGTCCTGTGTTGGTGATATATATATATATATATATATATACACCCTCCTAAAGGATTATCAGGAACACCTGTTTGATTTCTCATTAATGCAATTATCTAATCAACCAATCCCATGGCAGTTGCTTCAATGCCTTTAAGGGTGTGGTACTGGTCAAGGAAATCTCCTGAACTCCAAACTGAATGTCAGAATGGGTAAAAATGTGATTTAAGCAATTTTGAGCGTGGCATGGTTGTTGGTGCCAGACGGGCCGGTCTGAGTATTTCACAATCTGCTCAGAAACTGTGATTTTCACGCACAATCATTTCTAGGGTTTACAAAGAATGGTGTGAAAAGAGAAAAACATCCAGTATGCGGCAGTCCTGTGGGCGAAAATGCCTTGTTGATGCTAGAGGTCAGAGGAGAATGGGCCGACTGATTCAAGCTGATAGAAGAGCAACTTTTTGAACTGATTGAAATAAACACTCATTACAAAGGAGGTATGCAGCAAAGCATTTGTGAAGCCACAACACGCACCCTTGTGCAACCTTGAGGCGGATGGGCTACAACAGCAGAAGACCCCACCGGGTACCACTTATCTCCACTACAAATAGGTAAAAGAGGCTACAATTCACATGAGCTCACCAAAATTGGACAGTTGAAGACTGGAAAAATGTTTCCTGATCTGTTGAGTCTCGATTTCTGTTAAGACGTTCAGATGGTAGAGTCAGAATTTGGCGTAAACAGAATGAGAATATGGATCCATCATGCCTTGTTACCACTGTGCAGACTGGGGGTGGTGGTGTAATGGTGTGGGGGATGTTTTCTTGGCACAATTTAGGCCCCTTAGTGCCAATTGGGCATTGTTTAAATGTCATGGCCAGCCTGAGCATTGTTTCTGACCATGTCCATCCCTTTATGACCACCATGTACCCATCCTCTGATGGCTACTTCCAGCAGGATAATGCACCATGTAACAAAGCTTAAATCATTTAAATTTGGTTTCTTTAACATGACAATAAGTTCACTGTACTAAAATGGCCCCCACAGTCACCAGATCTCAACCCAATAGAGCATCTTTGGGATGTGGTGGAACGGGAGCTTCGTGTCCGGGATGTGCATCCCACAAATCTCCATCAACTGCAAGATGCTATCCTATCAATATGGGCCAACATTTCTAAAGAATGCTTTCAGCACCTTGTTGAATCAATGCCACGTAGAATTAAGGCAGTTCTGAAGGTGAAAGTGGGTCAAATACAGTATTAGTATGGTGCTTCTAATGATCCTTTAGGTTAGTGTACACTTCAACACAATATTATATTAAATTATTTATATTAAAGCCCCACTTGGCTACTTTTGCTCTCGGGGTCCCCCTACAGTTTGGAAAAAATAATGTCCTCAACTACTGTCGTAAGCTGTCATCCTACAACAGGGGATGCCATCGCGCGCATAGATATCGCGTGTGCATTTGTTGACATGATAGCCCTGAACTAGTGATGCGTGGGTCGTCTCATAACCCGCGGACCCCGTATGTCCATTTAATGGTCGCGGGTGCGCGGCGTGTTGTAAAAATATATACAGTGGTGCGGTGCGGGCCAAATAACTTCATAAAAGCGTCCCGCGGGTCGGTGCAGCACTAACAGTTCCCCTGAAAACTGCAAGAGGAGTTCTTCTGGCGTCGCGTGTGAAATGTCTTCATCCCAGGTAACGTTACAGTCAGTGGCATATGTTTCAGCATGTCATATGAATATAATTTCATGGGTTTTATTTTTTTCAAACGCCAAATAATCACGATGCTCACGTTTACAAGCCAGCATCATTAAAGTAGTCTATTGGTTACCGTTTTACAGAATGTATATGATACTTCAGTTCAATGTTTGAGTGGTAGCTCACCGTAACAAGCATAACAGCATCGGTCGGGCACGCCTCCTTCAGGTCACGCCGACGAGCAAACGCTGGTCCAATGTTGATCCTCGTCCTGCCTTTAATCCCATCACTTTTTCATTTCCTCTTATTGCTTTCCTCCAACAAAACCTTTTCTTTCTTATTTGTCTCTCATGCTTCGGACATGACTATATTATCCGACGAACAAAGTTGGGCTCGCACGTCTGAATGTAAGGAAGTGTGTGTGTTGGTGGAAGTGACGTATGTGCCGTAAAGCAGTCGAATTTTGTAGTTCTTTTCTTTTTCTCGGGTTACTACCCGAAACCCGAAGTTTAAAAGTACGATTAAAAACGATACAGACCCCATCAGGCTATGGCAGACGTGTCATTCAACCTATTGTAAGTCGATGTATCATCACAAGTGTCTTAAAAAATATATTATGAAGGTTGAAAAGTTACCTAGTGCTGCTTTAAATGTTAGCCATCAATCAGACATATTAAAATAATTGTTCATAACAAAGTAAAAATTCTGACATCATTTACTCAATCATTTACTGTCATTTAAAACCTGTGTGACTTTTTTCTTCTATGGAATACAAAATTACTTTTTTTTTTTGCTAGAATTGTTGTCTAGCAACTTTCATTGTAAAAAAAAAAAATCTGCAGACAAAATAAAATCATATAAGTTTAAAATCACATGAGGTTGAGTGAATAATGTCAGAATTTTTATATTGGGGTTTTCATGTCCCTTTATGATGATAAGAAAATAAGCTTAATAATGCTCTTGTTTCTGGCAAATTGCTTCAGTTTCACACAGCAAACCACAATGCTGAAATGAAATCGTAAGCATTAAGCTTTATCCAACTACATTACACACAGAAACTCTTAAAGTCGTAATTGCAGAAATGATTGTGAAATTAATAATCAAATGGATAAAAACAAACATGCTGGGTTACCATTTGGTTGTGTGTGTGTGTGTGTGTGTGTGCGTGCGTGTGTGTGTGCGCGTGTGTGCGTGTGTGCGCGTGTGTGTGTGTGTGTTTGTGTGTGTGATGGCACTCAGGAGGACACTGTATGAACATTATGTCTGTGTGGGTGTTCATTCTGGGAATGTTTCTTAACAGACTGTGAACAGATTGAGGATAGAGTGTGAAGTGTTTTGTTCACAGCTAGACAGCAATATGGTGAGTGTGAACTTACTGCCTTCTTTTAGTGGCTTGTACCTGTTAAACAAAAGCCAGGTTGTTAGAACACACTCACACAGCTTTTTTAATATAATTGTATGGAACCCCCATTGACATATTGATCTTAAATTGAGCTTGTGGTAAACCAAACTTTAAGCTGTTTGGTATTTTAGCATCTAAAAAAACAATATTTAGCCTCCTCATAAGGTAGATCCCTACAAGGGTAGTAATATCTGACACATTTTCTGCTACTGTTGTTCTATAAAGGGTCAAATTTAAATTTATGTTTTAACTTCACCTGAAGTGTTTGTTTCCTCATGTCACACTGACACGCTGCTCTTTGTCTTGCAGCAGCTGTTCCTAATTCCAGGGCGTCTTTAGCATGTCAGTCGATCAAAGCCGGTCCCTCCTCACAAAGCCAGAACAACAAACAGCTTAATTAGAGAGACCTCCTGTCCTTGTGAAATCAGCCACATCCATTATGCACAGCATACTTCTGTGTTTTGAAACAATGTTCTTTGGGTGAAAGCCAGGAACTGTCAAAACCTTCGCTTTAAATTACAATGACTCTTAAAGGGGGGTGTAATGCTATTTCATGCATACTGAGCTTTCTACGCTGTAAAAGACTTGGATTCCCATGATAAACATGGACACATTTAAAAATAATAATAATAAGTTGGACATTTGATGGAGTATTTCTGTGCCAAAAATACTCCTTTTGGTTTCTCGCAAGTAAAAAAAAAAAAAAAAAAAAAAAAAAACATTGTATGGGTATATGCGTGACGTCAGCAAGGGCAGAATTTCCCTGTACGGGCACTACTCCCGGAAGGGCGCGTGCACAATTCAACCAGAGCAAGTCCAGTCGCTCGTTTTTATTTGGAAAATACTCTGTTCAGCGTATCTTTCTTTTATAAATATGATACAACTAAAGACTTTTCGGAGATATGAATGATGTAATACTACTCTATAGGTACTCTATAGGTAAAATGGACATGAGATTGACATAAACTGTGTGTGATACCCCGTTTAAGGCCTGTTCATCCCAAGCATGTTATTCCGCCATAAAGAGGTTAAAACTGAAGAATGCATCCCTGTAAACCCTTTCATATGAGTGCAAACATTTTCCTTTTTTTTCATGCGAACAGATCCACTTCCACTGAGCCGAAACTTCTCGCACATGGCCTCCACCACCTCGGGGTGAAGGCACCACTCCCCGGGCCTCAACCCCTGCCTCGACAGGATGTCTGCTCACTGATTTTGGTCCCCGGGGCATACATCACCCTTAGAGACAACAGTCTCTCATGGGACCACAGGAGGATCCAGAGGGCCAGTTTGCATAGTGACCTCAGACACACGACTACCGACATATTCTCGAAGCATATCAGGACATGGTGGCCGTGGAGATCAGGGAAAAAGCTCCTCAGAGCTTTGAACACCGCTAGCATATACAGGCTATTTATGTGCCAGGAAGAATGCTGGGCTTCTGACAGACCTCACACAAAGCGGCCGTCCACGACCGCGCCCCAACCAGTCAGGGAGGTGTCTGTTGAAACATTTACGGCAACATGACGCTCCCAACACTGGCCCTTGGGACAGAAACCAGGGGTTTCTTCCATATAACTAGGAAACGAAGGCATCTGCATGTTACCCTGATCATACGGAACGGATTCCCACTTGGGGAAAAACCCCTGGTCTTCAGCCACCACTGTAGGGGTCTCATGTGCAACAGACCAAAAGGTTTTACTTTGCATGCTGCTGCCATGAGCCCCAGCAGTCTCTGAAACTGCTTCACAGTGAGGCTGCGGCCTAGTTTTTCTATGGAGACCCTCACCTTTATGGACTCGATATGTACAGGGGACCATTGTGCCCACATCGTAGTTGAGCTCCATATGCCTCCCAGGAACATGGTTCTTTGGGAAGGCACAGCGCTCTTCTTGCGTTGAGTCTCAACCCCAAGCACTGAATATGGGCTACAACAACATCTCGATGACGAACTGCCATTTCTCGCGACCATTATGAGCTGGTCGTTAGTATAATTCAGTATACAGATGCCCTGGAGTCTGAGAGGAGCCAGAGCTGCATCCATACACTTGGAAAAGGTGCAAGAGGAGAGTGCTAGACCCACTGGAGGAACCCGATACTGGTACGCTTCGCCCCTGAAAGCAAACTTCAGGAACTTCCTGTGGGCAGGAAGAATGGAGATGTTGAAATATGCGTCCTTTTGATCTATCGTGACGAACCAGTCCTCGAACTGGATCTGCTCACAATGGGATAGTTAGCTAGCCTAGAAATCTAGACGCACCCTAGCGGCAGCAAATTTAATCTGCCCGCAAGTGTCGTCTAGGAACTCTCAATACCCTTCTGAGCTGTATTCCTCAGAATCTGGACGGGCCAATCACATCGTGTATAGAGTCGGCGGGCGGGGCCATAATGACGACGGCCGAGTTGCGTTTACGTGCTTCTAGTAAACACAAACTGGCGAACGGCGGCGGTCTTTCGAATCAGTTTTAAATGCGATTCTGGAAGACTTGGAGTTAAGCTTTTCTCTGAGAAAAGAACAAAGAACAGCACTGAAGTCATTCTTAAAAAGGGAAGTTGTGTTCGTAGTTTAGCCGACCGGATACGGTGAATGTTTAATCTGTCAGCGAGCTCTGTTTCACCTTCGTTGCTCTGGTTGGTGTAGCGCTATCCTATCGCGTGCAGAGGGAGTTTGAAAGACAACCGTTTATCCCGCCCCTCGGATTGAGCCCTGTCTATGGTAAGTTTCCAGACCAAACCTCTTGATGTGGGTCTGGTTTGTCAGGCTAATAGTTAGCTTCTTGAACCTGAATCTCCTCAGAGAACGGTTCAGATCCTCAGATCTATTATGGGATGCAACCCCCCCATGCTCTTTGGGAACAATGGAGTAAAAGCCAGCTTCCCTGTTTGGCGGAGGCATACACTTTATGGCGACGCCTCGTGGTTCCATCCCAAAGAGGCATGAAATCGCTCTCACAGACATTTTCCTGGACTGTTCCCACCTGGTGGAATGACCTGCCGATCTCAATTTGTGCTGCCGAGGTCTGTAGCCATTTAAAAAAAAAAACATCTTAAGACACATCTCTTCCAATTGCACCTGACCAATAAAGAATAGCACTTAACTATCCATTTAAATTTTGTTTGTTTGTCCAAAAAAAAAAAGAAGTGCTAATTAACTGAGACTTCTTACAGGTTGTTGGCCTTGTTTGTTTCGTTGCTCTCCCCTTTTTTGTAAGTCGCTTTGGATAAAAGTGTCTGCTAAATGATTAAATGTAAATGTAAATAACCTGCCACTGGGCTAGGCACATCACTGTCCAGACCACACCGATGACCTTTGTGGTGGAACTCTGAACTGCAGTCTGTAACCTTTGCCATGGTTCCCAGGCCTCAAGCAGATATATTCGGGAGGTATAACCTTGCGCTGAGATATTTTACTAGGGGAACCAGCCTCTCGAGGTCTATCGTACCCACTGAGCCTCCTGCCCAACCCCCTGAAGTTGCCACCCGGCAGAGCTTAGTCGGGGAGCATATTAGGTGTGCAAACACGTTTGCTGCCCAGCTGCAGGTCTTGGCGGCTGGAGCAGCATGCGGTTGCTGGAAATTGATGTGGCACAAACTTTGTAGACGGCAGATCACAGCATCGACTTCCAGAAAACTCCACGGAGGAGGTGACCTCGATAGCTCCCGGGAGAGGGGGCTGGCCAGCAGGGGCCTCAGCCAAGGGAGGAACTTGACAGGGCTGCAAAGACTTTGGGGCGGCCACTGCGAATCCCCTTTTTAGATGAATATATAGACAAGTGAACACAGTTTGGATGATAGGCCGATAATATCTAACTCCTCAAAGTCAGATAATATCCCATTTTAATTCCCAGATTTAAATGCCACCCTAATTACCTATCAAGTGAACATGGTCTGAATGATAGGCTGAATAAAAATATCTAACACATCAAAGTCAGATTACATTTTAATTCCTCTGAATTAAATGCAGCCACAATCACCAGACGATTCAGTTTTAATATTTATTTATTATTTATTTATATGAGTCGTCATCTACACGCTACCTCGGCAAACGCTAGATTTGATCCACTCAAAACATAACTGACTTTCATCTTTCATGTTTCATTTCATTACAAATATGGTGATTGTCTCTAAGTTGGACACCCAACGTAATATATATTTACAATCTGAATCTAACCATGTAATTTCAACAAATGGAAAAAAGCTATTTATTATCATATTAAATATGGTGCCTTTTACCCCAAAATACCATACTTTTACATACACTTTCATTGTTGAAAAACTGTTTTTTTTTATTACCTTGATCAAAACAATGAACAATTTGAAAATTTGAAACAATTTGAAAATATTTAACAAGACTTTTGTTTCAAAATATAATCTTAGCGATTCTCATTTGCTACTTAAATCTACACTATGTAACTTTTCCGCCTGTTAGAAGGCGCCTATTCAAAACAAAGGCATACCTTGATGATGCTAAGTTTGAGCTCAGAATCTAGGGACATGTGGATTTCACTTCCAGCCGGTGGGAAAGACTCAGGCAGAAATCATGTTCAAGGATGCAAGCAGGACAGAGTGTTGAGGGTGCAGCGGGACTTTTATTATAACTGGACACAGTCTTCAGCACCATTTCCGTATTTTCGGTCATGAGTATGAGGTAATGCAGCTCTGTTTATCATATTAGATTTTTTTTGTTTTGTTTACAATGATGTTATGACGTTACTCTGTTCGTTCGCTCAAAGGCTGCTGTGACACTTGTGGCTCAATGTTAAGAGTAAAGAGTTTCTTCCAAATATAACCAGAAATCAAGGGGAACGAAGATATGACACATTTGACAGGAGACTCCCTCAGACGTCCCGGTTCCTTGGTTAAAATAGCAATTTTCTTTTCTCACGACTTACAAATAGTTGGAAACATTTGGGATATTGTAAGAACTCAGCTGAACAAAATATATAACACTGGTCTGGTGGTTTTTGGATATTTTACTGCAAAAATCCTAATCTACAACATAAAAAACACATTTAGATCAAATTAGTGCAGAATCAAGGATCAAACAAATATTCAGGTGCATCCTGAATGCTTTGAAAAATTTGGAAAAGTGATACCATTTTGTGGATTAGAGGGAAGTAAAATCAAAGGAGCCATATACTCCATGGAGCTTTTAGCCCCATTGTTCCCTATATTGTATATTTGCACTTCTGTTTAACTCAGTGGTGCACAGTGCACACAGTATTATTCAACCTCTATTTGTAGACATGATAGTGCCATTATCTGTGCAAAATACCGCTTTTTATGTGTTTGTATTTAGAGCAAGCACAACAAAGGTTTGCCTAGACACAGTTTTATGAACTACACTAATGAAGTCAGCACATTACGACCAGTCACAGGTGAAGAAGATATCATTGATCATCTAACAGGGTCGCATATTGAGGTTTGAGTAGATTAGATGGTAAGCAAACAATCAGTTCTCGTAATCAGCATGTTGAATGAAGGAGAAATGGGCAGGAATAAAGAACTGATCGACTTTGAAAAAGGCTATAATGTTATAGAAAGGCGACCCGGTCAGAGTATCTCTGTATCAGCAAAGTTTGTCAGGTGAGAATTTACCAATATTGGTCTGAGGAGGGATAAACCATAAACCTGTGACTGGGTCTTGGTCATCCATTTTCCTTGAAAACTCATGGCATCAGAATGCATTGTGGGATGACGACAAACTGGTGAAGGGAGTGTGATGCCCTGCATGGGCAATGTTCAATCCAATCAAGCATCTTTCAGATGTGCTGGACCAACAACACTGTAAAACATTTCTAGTGCTTTCAACTAATAATTATTGAGTAACTAGTTCCACAGATTTTTCGTTCTAGAAATTGTTACCTGAATTAATATTTTTTCATTGGCTCAAACTTGACTTCAACATTAAAATGTACGTTTGCTCAATTATTTTTAAAGTTAATTGAATTAATAATTTTTAGTTGGCTCAAACTTGACTTCAACTTTAAAATATACGTTTACTCAACCTGTTTTTATAATTAATTCAACAAAAATGTTTTAATTAGGGTTTTCATTTTTAAATGGTTTTAATTCTTACTGGAAATTGCAGTGGTGGAATTAGTTACGACATGTTATAGAGAGGATAAAAACAAATGAAAGCACATTGTATCATCTGCATTTATAACATTTGGCATAGAAACAATACATTTTCATAAGAATTAATTTCATATTACTTTAAATAATAAAAAAAATGACCAAAGTCACTTTTCTTTAATGTCTTTAATGCACCTTTAGTTTAAAAAAATACACACACAGTCAAAGTCGATACAGTGGAGCATTCTTGCTACTTGTCAGTGTTTTAGCTGGTAAAGGGATAGTTCACCAAAAATGAAAATTCTGTCCTCATTTACTCGCCCTCATGTTGTTCAAATCTTGTATAATTTTGTTTGTTCTGCTGAACACAAAATAAGATATTTGGAAGAATGTTTGTAACAAAGCAGATGGAGCAACCATTTACTACCATAGTATTTTCCCCCCTACTATGGTAGTGAATGGTTGCTCTCTCTGCTTTGTTACAAACATTCTTCCAAATATCTTATTTTGTGTTCAGCAGAACAACGAAACTCATACAGGTTTGGAACAACATGAGGGTAAATTACAGAATTTTCATTTTTGGGTGAACTATCCCTTTAAGAAGAACTGCAATTTGCATCTAAATGTTAACTGGATTTGAAAATATCAATTGATTTTAGTTTTTCAAATATATTTCTGCAGACTTAATATAATATGTCTTCTTAACTAAGCACAAGTAAGAAAATTAGTTCAACATATATTTTTGCGCTCTTCCAACATTTTATTAATTGGAGTTTTTAGAGTGAAGTTTGATTTACGGCAGCTCCATCTGGCAACATACATGACTTGAAGGACCTGCTGTAGAGTCCATGCCTTGGCAGGTCGGTGCTGCTGTTTTGGCAGCACACGGAGGACCAACATATTAGACATAATGCTGTTCTCATAATGCTTTGGCTCATGTAATATCCTACTTCAAGAGTTCAGTTGCTTTATGTTGTCATTCTACTGGAAAATCGAGCATGTTAACATATCTTCTACATTTTAGTAAATGTTGTATTTTTAATTTTTTTTTATATCTCTAAGAATAATGATTGGATGATGCATTTGTCTCCTGTTTGGTTGTGCAAACTTTGAGTTGGATCAAAATGTGTGTTACTCGTTGCTCGTAGTCTACAGTCAGTGTGAAAGGCCTTGTGTTGTTTTCAGTGCATTTTAATAAAAATAAATCTGTCTTATAGATTGCTTTAAGATGGGAGGCTGTTCACCGCTCTTTCTGCAATTCACTCATGGCCTGTACAGTTTCTATGGGAGATGAATGTGATGTGAACTATACATTATGACAGGATTTATATTTATGCATTAAACAGAAGCTTTTATTCAAAGCAGCTTCTAGTAGAAGCGATTTAGCAAGTCATCACAGATTTTAGCCCGATTGATTCACTTTATAACCTGAATTTATTCGTAAACAAATACAAAGTCTAACTGTGCACTATGATGTACACAACTTCACTAAAGCTGATGTCTGAATTAATAGACCCATTTGAAGAAATCAGGAGACTGGAAGAAAGTCTATAAGGCTTTTGTTCTGAATAGTAAAAGTATTTTTTTCTCTAAAAAGACACAAGTTAGGGTCTAATAATCTGATTGTATATATTAAAGGGTTACTTCAGTGATTAGCATATTGCTTTGTATCAGTAGAAACCCTGGAGTATATTCAAATGATTGTGCCCCCCCCCCCCCCCAAATCCCCCTGAGACAAAAGATTTATGCATTTTATTTATGGTAAAAAAAAAAATCCTCCTATGATGCAATTGACGATATTTGCATCATAGGAGGAATGTTTGGCCAAAGGCTAAAGACTACAGTCAGCAGAGGGAGCCATTTCCACCTCTTTTGAACCCTCGCATGGGGGATGGGAGATTACACTCAGAGCTCAGCTCGAGGCGGCAGGCACTCATTTAAACGGAGCTATGGTGAGCAATGTAAGTCTTTTAACTTCTCAAATTAATTTCTATGAAAGTTAAGATTGAAATGGCGTGAACTGAAACGCGCCAGACTGAACGCGCGTTGTGTATGTATGCCACGAGTGTAGTCGCGATTACATCAGCTCTCATCACAAGATTCTCAGCTCATTTATCTCACTCCTGCAGTTAGTGCACAGTGCTGTGATACTCGCGCGGTGACTCATTATATTGAACAGACACGTTCAGTTTTTAGTTGTAGTGTCTTCTCCAACTCAGTCACAGTAATCAAGTTGGTGGCTTTGGAAATGGCCTCACAGGGCAGCGAAGCATTCTGGGAATTGTAGTCTTTCTTCCCCATGAGACAAAAATGCATTTTCTGTCTTTTCTCAGTCTAGAAGGCACCAAATTCATAAATAATTTCACATTTCTACTACATTGATGACCCAGTTTAAATACAGATTCATCTTCCCGGCGCTGAAGTACCCCTTTAATGTGTGTGTGTGTGTGTGTGTGTGTGTGTGTGTGTGTGTGTGTGTGTGTGTGTGTGTGTGTGTGTGTATGTATGTATATGTGACCACATCTGTGATCTTTCATACTTCAAATCACTTTTCTTCATTTAAGTTTCTCCTCTTCAACTGAACACCTCTGGTTTGACACAAATAACAAAGTCAAGTCGCCTTTATTTATATAGCGCTTGTTACAATGCTGATAGTTTCAAAGCAGCATCACAGTGTTAAACAGGAACATAATGCAACACGATTTGAATTGGCTGTACAGCCGTTCTTGAGGAAACGATGATGTCATCCAGCTCATTTCAATGATCATGAAGTATCAATGCGGGCAGATCAGTAATATAGTTGAAAATGTAGTGTCCCCAACTGATCAAGCCAAAAGCCAAAGGTGACAGTGGCAATAAACTAAAACTCCATCAGGGTCCAGAATGGAGGGGAAAAAAACCTTGGGAGAAACCAGGCTCAGTCGGGAGGCCAGTTCTCCTCTGTCCAACAAACAAACAGTGTATAATTATGATTCTGGCAACATTACAGGTCAGGAGTCATATTAGATTGAAAGATATTCGAAATATATATTATTCGAAAGATCGAAGTTGTCATGGCGGAGGCAGCTCCTGCTGTTCATCATTCTTCAAACCGTCAGTGTGCATCATCAACAGCTCAACAGATGTTAACTCGTCTCAGAGTGACTCATGATGATTAGCTTCATCAGGGGAAAAACAACAGCAATTTTCTTACATTTGTGACTTGAACAACCTGCTTTTAAAACAACCTGTTCTTTTGTGTGGTGTTTGACTGCTTAAAGCTATTATCCATTTATCCCATTACACTACTTGGTTGTGAGTGGCTGAACAACTAAACTATATAAATGACCATTCAAATGTTCGAGTTTAGTGAGACTTTACACTACAGCCAGAAATTTGAAATAACATTAAAACATGTAATATTTGAAATAATCTATTCTACCACATCTAATCCTTATAGTAACATTTAATAATTTAAATGTTGTCACTTTTTGTTACCCTTTTTTAAGGTCTCATAATTATACATCTATACTGAGTAATATTAATTAACAACATGTACTTACTATAGGTAAGAAAAGGTCATTTTATTTGTATTGCACATTTCATACACAAATGCAATTCAAAGTTTTTTAGATAAAATTAATTAAAATACTGATAATGTCAGACACAGACGAGGACACAGAGGGATTAGTGCAAGTGCAAGGTTTATTATCAGAGGTTTCAGACATAGGTGATACTTAAAGGGATGGTGACACTCAGATGAAGGACGATGATGGTGAAGACGATGAAGGTGAAGATGATGATGATGATGATGATGATGATGATGATGATGATGATGATGATGATGATGATGATGGATACAGGTGAAGGCTTCTAAGCAGGACGGGTTGTCAATGATGGGATCGGTGCAAGACCAGACAATGGGAGTGAAGGTGAGCTGGGTTGATATAGTGGTGACTGGTGATGGTGCCCAGGTGTTGAGACAGAATGATGGTGATGGGGAACGAGTGGGCGTGGCAGTGACTGATGACTGTGAGGGCGTGACAGATAACATGCATAATAAATAAGAATACCATGTGTAAGAATTAATATAAAAACAAGGACAATTAAAATAGTATTCAATATATATATATATATATATATATATATATATATATATATATATATATATATATATATATATATATATATATATATATATATATATATATATATAGTTTCAGAGCTGAAAACTTCCTTGTTAGTCAAAGAAATGCTTGGCGGCAGATGACGGCAAAGTTGCGCTTGCGTGCTTCGAGTAAACACAGAGGCTGGAAAACGGCAGCCTTTCGATTCAGCTTTAACCGCGACTCTGGAAGACTTGGAGTTAAGCTTTTCTCTGAGAAAAGAACAAAGAACGGCACCGAAGTCATTCTTAAAAAGGGAAGATGTGTTCAGAGTTTTGCCAACTGAATAGGCAAAAGTTTAATCTGTCAGCGAGCTCTGCTTCACCTTCGTTGCTCTGGTTGGTGTAGCGCTATCCTATCGCGTGCAGAGGGAGTCTGAAAGACAACCGTTTATCCCGCCCCTCAGATTGAGCCCTGTCTAGTCGAGCCCTGAGTTTTGGCATAGAAACAATACATCTTGATGTGGGTCTGGCTTGTCAGGCTAAGTCTCTATTTTAACCTGAAATACTGCAATAAAAAAATTACAAAAATACAAAATTTCGTAGCTCACAGTGACAGCAAACATATCTACTGTCTGGCATAACAATGGAGAGATTAGGCATCCAGCTGTCTATATTTGAGGCTGTTTCTGACAAAGATGCAGATATTGAGTAACAACCAATTGTTTTGAGATTGGAAACAGGCACTTCTTAGTGGTAAATTGATTTTCAGTAAGAACCTGCAAAAGGTAACTATGTTGTGAATACTGGAACTTCAGCCTAAACATTAACTAGCATATAGCATTAACTTTACATGTTAACTCATAATATCAGCAGTCACAACTTTGTTTTTAGCATTGTAAAAACATTTTAATTACTGTAATGTCTGTATGATTTTACAATTTTCGCTTCTTCACTTTGAATCACAAACTCTAAACAGCGAACTGGGTAGTGCGTAAATGTATTGTTTGTACAGCGCATTTTGACAGTTGAGACATTTGACCCTGCCCATTTTTTGATCACCGCAGTGCCTCCGCAAAAGTGATTTCTAATTTCTACTAAAGGCAATTTAACCAACTGAACGTGATTTCTACCGAGGGATCTGTTGGATCTACATGCACAGGTTTAGTAAATTATCATTAATGTTTGCTCACTAAGAAACTTTAAATTGAATCATAAATGGTTTTGATAGTCAGATTTTGAATTGCTGCTTCAGTATCTGACGCTGAGCAAAGCCTGTTTGGTATTGTCCCAGCCAGGTTAGAAAAACTGTCCGTGGTGAAATGGGACGAGCAAACAAACAACTATGAATTAAATTGTTGCAGTATCCGGTTATAGATGAACATCAACCATGCCTGTTGACAGTTCTGTTCTGTACACTCTAAAAAATTCTGAGTAAAAAACAACCCAATGTTGGGTCAAATATGGACTAACCCAGCAGTTGGGTTGTTTTAACCCAGCGATTGGGTTGTCTTAAGCAAATATTTAACCCAACAGTGGGATTAAAACAACCCAATCGCTGGGTTAAAACAACCCAATTGCTGGGTTAGTCCATATTTGACCCAACATTGGGTTAAAATAACCCAGCATTTTTTAGAGTGTAGGAAGGGTATAAAGAGTCCTCTCATCCCCTGTACAGCCTTGAACATAACGCTAATATCCATGATCTGCCATTTTCGCTATCCTTGCTTGACGCTTGTTCCTTCACAATATGTGCAGAACTTCTGATGATTCGGCTGCGAAGTTCCGCGTGGCCTAGAACATGGGCTATCATATGAAAATGTTGGGGGTGTACATATTAATAATCCTGACTGTTGCTTCGCAGTCTGAGTTCTGTTGAGATTTGCCTATTTTTCCGTGTTTTTTTCACGCATCGTATTTACATATGGTAGAGGAGGCAATGGTGTTTGAGACTCACTGTTTGTAGTTTCCATGTACTAAGCTCCTGTTATTAAACTATGCCAAGGTTAATTACATTTTTTCAATCTGGCACCTTTAAGTCAAACATATGTTTCATCACTGAATCACTCTGATTAAATTAGGTTGCACCAACAAAGTAAAAAAAATGCTAACTGTGAGATAAGGTAAAATAGCTCCTTCAGGTCTGTTATATACATATATATATAATCTGTGAGTGTGTGCTTAACAGAATGCATTTCATGTTTAAAAAGCACAAGCTGTAGCTGCAGGGAGGGGGAAAAATCTCAATCTGTGCCACCTAGTGACAACAGAACATGATATTACACTCACACATGATAATTGTGACATGGCACATTCAGTGTGCAACTGCTTTGTGTGTCTGCAGCCACTGTCTTTATTTGTTCAACAAACAAGGAAATAATGTGTTTGTGCATGTCAGATGTGTAGTGAAGTCATGTTTATGAGATGAAATCCCAAATGCTAACAGAGAAGAAGAAAGTGAATGGTTTTATTGTTTAAAAGAGGTCACTTCACTCTACTGTGTGTTTTGTGGGAAGATCTTGTGTGGATGGTTATTTTGACAGGCTGGGAACAGCTATAATGACTCTGTCTGGAGGTGGCACAATAACTAATGCTTGGCACATCAATAATGCAGCTATTTCACACGCTGCTCTCCTCTCCTTTTAATTTCTGCTGTCATTGTCTCTGGCAATCTGAATGAAAAAGTCATTGCGACTGGATAATGATCAATAAATCTCACTCCTTTATCAAACCACCTTTCATTTCATCCTCTGACCTAAGGATTCTGGAGCTGGAACAGCTGAATCTGAACCGAAAGTGTGAATTGAAAGTGGCTTTGAACTGAACCGGAGTGGCTCAGACACAGACTCAACTGATCTCTAATCCTCTTTCCTGTAAGGCGTCTGACAGAAACGGTGCTCAGAAAAAGAGCAGATTAAAAAGACAAACTTGCTCTTGACTCTTGATGTTCTCATGCTTTCATGTGAGTGAGGTTAGTGGAGGTTAGTATCTTGAATTGATCTGAAGAATTCTACTTTTGATAATTGAGAGGATCATTTAAAAATATATATCCAAAGTGTTTTTATCTAGCAATTTTATTATTCATTTAGCCTGAAAATGAATGTTTATCAAAGTGAAAAAACAAAAAACATTATTTAGTTTTTTTCTTTAGTCATTTTTCTTAATGAGCAGAAATTACAATAATAGCGTGCATATATAATGATCATATAAGTTATACGCTGTTATTAGAGATGAAAACCCATACTTGGAATTTGTGCTCTGCATTTAACCCAAGTGCACACACACAGTAGTTAACACATGCACACTGTGAACACACACCCAGAACAGTGGGCTCAGTGCCTTGCTCAAGGGTCTCACATCAGTCATGTTATTTGAAAGTACATGTGAACTTTTTCCGCCCAAGCCCTAACCAGTCTGATACTCTGAGAGTTGACGTGTAGTTGCAAATGAATGAGTTAGTTGAAATGTAGTTGCAGTTACTTATTATTGGTAGAATGTCTAAGTGAACTATCAAAATGATGTGTCAACACAATATTTTTATTTAATTTAGCTTTGTGGTTCATTGTGTGTGAAAGAGAAGAGACAGGAGGTGAAGGAGAGCGCATTCATCTCACGAGAGAGAATAAAAACTTGTTTCATATCTCTTTCATATCTCTTCTCATTGGGGAGAACGTTCTTGCATGCTTTCTCTTTAGGGATGCTGAGATGATACTTGATTAGAGTGAATTCAAAAATGAGTCTTCTATATATCTCCTCAGCGGTGCCACTGGGTATCTCTGGGAGCATGCTGGTTTGAATTGACAGAGAGCAGAGAAACTGTCTTATTGAGCTGTATTGTTCCTTTTCACTAATGAAAGGTTTCAGTGTATCCTCAAGTGCTGACAGAAAACTAGCACTACTTGCAGAAAGAACTCTTTAAAAGGTTGTAGTACTCCTGAAAAAGTTTGCTCAGTCTACTGTAAAAGGACTTTTTGTTGTCTGTTGAGAGGATTAGACTTTGATATGACAATTATTTTAGAGCTAATTCAATAGTAATCAATCACATACCAGGACAGAGACAGAATACACGGGTAACTGTCCCATCATTCAGTCTACAGAGACTAGTCTTCTTCTTCTTCTTCTTCTTCTTCTTCTTCTTCTTCTTCTTCTTCTTCTTCTTCTTCTTCTTCTTCTTCTTCTTCTTCTTCTTCTTCTTCTTCTTCTTCTTCTTCTTCTCCTCCTTCTTCTTCTCCTTCTTCTTCTTCCTCCTCCGGCTTTTCCCTTCAGGGGTCGCCACAGCAAATCATCTGCTTCCATCCAGTCCTATCCTCTGTATCCTCTTCTCTAACTTGTAAAAGCACAACTTTGATTATGCATGATTTATTATTTTTGGCATTTAGCCTCCAAGAAAGAGATTTAAATTTTTTGAAAAGAAATAGAACTGACAACCATTTTTTTTACAGTATTTTATGTACTATAAAGCTGCTTTAGAACAATATTTATACTTATTATAAATGCATATTTTAAATGTTTGATTTCTTGAAATGCAAAGTAAAAATAATAATAATTAAAAAAAAACCCTAATAGTTAACCATTAGGGCGTTACACTAGTATTGTAGCCAAAATAATTCACAATCATGATATAATGTATCTATAGAACTTAAACAACAACAACAAAATGCTATGTCAGATTTATTTTCAACTTTATTTATTCTGTTTCTGTTCTGCACAAAACCTGTACAGAAGTTTTGATCAATCAGACACTCCAGTCAGAAATATTTACGATATTTTCATGTGTTGTATTGTCATTTAAATGTCAATACTGATATATTATGACACCTCTAATCCAAATAATTGTATTGTTTTGCATTTCATCCTTACACACCCACTTCTGAATAGCTATCAATAGAGTAACTTTTTTTTTTTTTTTACTGCAGAAAGTTAAATATAAAACCAGTCAAACTTTGATTAGTTTACTCTAAAGGCAAGTTCACATTGCAGCAACAGATGCTGAGCAAAGCCGACAGTCACTCGATTACAGTATTTCACTTCTCAGACATTCCAAGAAAAATGCCGACCAACACAGACAGACGTCGACAGGGGTAACACACTGATCCAACAAAACACAACAAAGCATC
This sequence comes from Pseudorasbora parva, assembly GCF_024679245.1. Lineage (NCBI taxonomy): Eukaryota > Metazoa > Chordata > Actinopteri > Cypriniformes > Gobionidae > Pseudorasbora > Pseudorasbora parva. Next base: position 37,618,923 of record NC_090173.1, read on the forward strand.
TGTTGCTGTCTGTCAGCGTCTGTCGGTGTATTGTGAATCGGGCTTAACACATCTGTCTATTATTTTCAAATAACCCCAATACCATGATTAGCTTTTGTGCTTGATTAAAACTAGATTTAAAAGAAACAGGTGGTACTTGCAGCCTAAAATTGTAGTAATACTGTAGTACAAAACTTTAATATGAAATGAAACTTTATTGGTAAAGTTTAGCTTTAATGCTTTGCCAGCAACTTGGCCAATCCATCATCGCGCATACCTGAACAGATGGAACCTCTCCTAAACATACATTTTCTTCAAATTCTCACTAATACCTTGCTCTCTCTGTTTCATTCTGCCTCCTTCTGTCCTTTCCTTCTTTCCTATCCTCCCTGACACACACACACACACACACACACACACACACACACACACACACACACACACACACACACACACACACACACACACACACACACACACACACACACACACACATACACACACACACACAGTTTGGCAGGTCTTTCCTCCCATGAGAGCTTTTGCTTTCTTATGCAGTTTAGCAGTCTCCTGCCTTTAGATGAATGGTTAAATCCCTGCTGTCTGACTTCTGAGGGTCTCGTGGGATTCTGCTGTAACAAAATGAGACAGTGAGGCCTTTACTGAACCCTACACCTCTAACACACACATAGGTTCACACATTTATATTGTGGATCAGCTATTTGAATCTGTCAGTCATTTTATGAGACGCAAATACATCTGTCGGACCCCCCTCCTACTATCGACTGTAGGTGGGCTGAAGGGAGAGAGTTTTCCTTTAGCATTCACATTCATCTCAGTGGCAGCTGCTCAGGTGCTGACAGCACCTTCTAAAGTACACAATATGAAATCAACTTTTCGGGGCAATCACTGAGACGGCTGAAAAGGATATCAGACTGATTGACTGATGGTTGCTGTCCTGCACATCAAAGGCAGCAGAAAGACATTTCACATATCTATGAATGCTACAGAAAGTTTTGGATGCTGGCTATACTACAAAATACTAAATTTATACAGTACCATAAAAAAGTTTGGAGTTGTTAATATTTTTTATGTTTTTTTTGTTTTTTTTAACAAGTCTCTCATGATCACCATATTGATGTTATTGATATTACAATGTAAAATAGCTGTTTTTGTTTTTAAATATATTTTCAAACTGTAATTTACAGTATTCATGTGAACAAAGCTGCATTTTCAGCATCATTACATCATTACTTCAGTCACATGATCATTTCTTATCATCACAATGTAAAACATAATTTTTTTCAGGATTCTTTAGTTACTTAAAAAAAAAAAAAAAAAGTTTACCCAAACCTTTGAATCGGTGTGAATACTTGTTTTACTTTTACTTATATTACTTTTTTAATTACTTTTTTATAATGCATTTAATATTGTTATGAGTTTACTCGCGATTAATCACAATTTAAGTTTGAGTTTGAAATGCATTTAAATGTTGATTGTAAATAATATTATTAAATACTATTACATGTAGTTTTAGCATACATTTAGTTCATTAAGGGCCCTATTTTAACGACCTAAGTGCATGGTCTGAAGCGCATGGCACAGGTACACTTCCTTTTGTTTTTCTTACAGTCAAACCAATATTTATTCAGACACCTTTAACATTTTCTAACATTATCACAGTTTTTTCGCTATAGTTTAGAAAGTGTTAATAAATATGACAAGAACTCAGTTAACTGTGTCAGAACAAATTCATCTTGTTAATGTCAGATAACTTTGATAGAAAGGTATGTGATGGATTACAATCAACCAATCTTCAAGTAAAACAATTAAGCACACAATTAGATAATACCAATTTAGTTCAACCAGTTATCAAGAAATGCTTATTTTATTCAGTATGTGGTTCAAAAGGTCGCATTAGCTATTAGCAAAAGCAAAACACATGCAAAATATGATCAGGTCAAATTCAAATTTCAACTCATAAACATGAAACTCATGAAAGTGATCCAGATCCAGAGGTTTGCCCTTCTTAAACTCACTTTTTAAACTTAATCAAAGAGCCCATCACCGAATAGCGGTGGTGCAAGTATGTTTTGACACATCACAGCAAATACAAGCTGTAGAACAAAAGGCCTGAGACGGATCATGTTTATTATACATGACAATATCAGACTTGCAGGGCTTTGATCATATGCTGCTATGCATGATCATTTCTAGCCAGCCTCACAGGCCAAGGGGCAGTTGATCAAAGGGAGCGTGAAAGAGAGTGTGAAAGCGCTAAGCTAGTGCCCACACTGAGACCCTGGGTGTCAATGAACACATCAACATCTGGAGGTGAAGATGGAGAGGAGGATGAGGGTACAAATCAAAGCTGAATGAGGGATTTAGAAGGTGTGTCTGTCTTTTACCTCTCCATTGATTTTAGTAAGTAAGTGTGTGTTCGATCGATGTTTCTGTTATCGCTGAGAGAAAATTAAGTAAGGGATATGTGAGCATATACCCTCTTCATGCATGACTACCTCCTGTGAGTGTGTGGAGAAAATGCTGGCAGGCCTGAAGGCCTTCCGATCTGTCCTTAATTAAAGCCAATCTTTCAATGCTTTGACCTTGCATTGTGTTCAAAGTTCATCTAGGAGCTTGCTACATTAAATTTAAATATTGCTACATTAAATGTTTAAATCATTTACTATAGGACATAAAATAGAATTTTGTTTGGTAAAATATTGAGATATTTTGAGAGTCTTAACTCATTAGTTACATGAATACATATATATATATATATATATATATATATATATATATATATATATATATATATATATATATATATATATGATCTAATGATCTATTTTATGAATCTCATTCACAGCACTTGTATTTATTTAATGACCTAAGCTTGCATTACTTTCTTGATTTAAGCATTTATCTTTAAATAATCACCCTTTGTGCTGTTCTGCTTTCAGAGCATACACATAAATATGTACAGTATTTACACAAATATTGAATATCCACAAACGGTTGGAAGATATGTGTTTACCTAGATTGTCCAGTCTTACCTTATATAATATATATCTAGTCTCACATTTAACATATCAGTCAGTATTATACAGTATTGTAAATGTGCATTTTTCTGTTTTTCCCCCCTCATGCTGGTAATATCCTCCTCCTTGACATCCTTCTCAACACCTCTCTGAACCTGGACAATGGTGATGTGGGACTCCTCCTCGTGCCACACAGGTAAGTTATCAACCTATTTGCCTTGGCAGCACTGCTATTGTAGATGAAGCCCTTGATCTGTCCTCTCGTGTGAACTCCCTGTGGAGGGCAGTGGTAAGATAAACCACTGTAGCTTAAGACAGGGAATTTTGTACAAGAGAGATAAAGCGCTAGACTGGAGATCAGGGTCAGTCTTTTTCATTTTCAGGGTTATGTCTTTGCCAGCTCTTGTATGCATACCTTTTCTTTCTTTACCCATGATTAATAAGTCTGAGCTTTAAGGCTAATAATGGCATATGTCCTGGGACACTCTGTATGGTTTTGATTTGTGGCACTGCATTCAGTCTCTGCAGTCCTTTATCAGGCTAATAGGATGTTTTTCCATCTTTTGGCGACTTTGTGTTGTGTGGCTCACATTGTCCTCAAGGAGTTTGAAGCTGTGGTGTGCTATTTCACTAGTGCCTTCAAACCAAATGGATAAGCTGAAAAATAATGATTGTGCTCATACAGGTTTCTGCTCATCTGTCACAAACTTGCTTTGTTAGGCCGCTTAAAGCAATATTTTGAAAGCAACCATATTTGCATGCTTCAGTGAAATCTACCTACGAATGACTGATGTATAGTTGTCCCTACAAATGTTTTTTTTATAGTTGTCGCTACATGTTAAAATGGGATCAGAAAATGTGTTGTAACATTGAAAAAAGGATGCACATCAGCTTTAAGATGAAGACAAACATGCCAAGAGAGTGTGAACTGATTAACTGCTTAATTAAAGACAACACTGCCAGGAAGAGACACCCACAGATATACTTAATGTAAATCAAGTCATATTGATTCTGTTATTTTTTTTTTTTATGCACTACCGTTTAAAGCTACACTGTGTGATATTTTCCCCCATCTAGTGGTGAAAAGGTATATGACCATCCAGTGAATAATAGTTTCTGTTCCTCTCTATTCTGATTTTGTTTTAACTCCTACGGTGGCCAATTTAGTCCAAGATTAGCATGGCAATCCCCCTCTTCACATTCGACACGGTGTCATCGAGTGTTAAAACTCGAAAGGCGATGCTTGAATTTATGGGTATGTCCCTCTTTGGCTAATGTACTTTCAAGATGGAGGGGCAACATGGCGACCAGCATTCAAACCCCTCACCCGTATGTATTTTCAATGGCATATTATAAAATTATGAGAACACTAAAACTTTAAAAATTACTTGAAAGAAGTAAATATACATTAATGAGCACATATATTTTTGAAAGAACTAAGTGTTTTTAGCTAAGAATAAAATGTAAAAAGTTACACAGCTTTAAAAGTGTGGGGTTAGAGTTTTTTAAACTTCTTTTTAACAAAGCTTATTTATAATACTTCTATTATCTATCATTTAATAATTGTCAGCAATGACAAATTAAATAGATCAAACGTGTCAGTAAAGACATTTATAATTCAATTAAAAAAATTCAATCATTTAAAACAAATGTTGTTCTTTTTATGATGTATCATGATTTCCACCATACAATTAAGCAGCACAACTGTTTTCAACATTGATAACAATAAGAAGTTTCTTGGGCAGTACATCATTATATTAGAATGATTTCTGAAGGATCATATGACATCTGGAGTAATGATGCTTTGACATCACATTAATAAATTACATTTTAAAATATATGCTTATTATATAATATATAATAAGGTTTTGAAGGTATATGAAGGTTTTGTCAAATCACATACACAGGAATGACAGATATGTGAAATTACAGACAAATTAAAGTTTCATTTGACATATCTGTAAAAATAACACACAAACCAGTTGAAACAGAGACATGGATTATGAATAGAGATATAAACAGAGTGAGACAGTATGATACAAAGTAAGAAGAAGAAGAAGATGTTAACTCACAATGACAGAGAGAGAGAGGGGGGGGGGGGTGTAAGAAAGGTCTAGACAGGGACACAGATGTGAGAAGACAGAAAGGTTCCCTCCAGCTCAGTCATTTGTTTTTATGTTGGATGGTAGGAGGTGGCTCAGTTCAGTGGTTTTCAACTGGTTTTGCTTCAGGACTCAGATTTCACACTGGACATAACGTACCAGATTTGTTTCTTGTTCAAAAGTAAATAAAATATATGGTTTTCAGCTCTCAGCAGTCAATAATTCACTGCACAAAACACATTGTGGCACAAACCATGTTTATCCTCGCAGCTAGTGAACCATATTTAGGGCACACCATGCATCCTGTCGGTTGGCATCTGCTTAATTTGACTCGTGACAGATGAATTTGCACCAAAATACAGTAGAGTTTGATTGACCCCACATCCATTTATATATATATAAAACTATAAAGTATGAATTACATATATTACATATTACTGTATTGCATATTTTTTAGTTCCATTTTATAATTTACATTTCCCATTGGGATTTTACCCGATGCAAGAACAGATCTGTGACCTATTTTTGGGTCGTGACCGGTTGAGAAGCACTGCTTTAAAGAGGCCTAGTGAAAGAGTGAAAAAAACATTTGATTTCTGGAAGGAAATATTCCTTATTCGGATTTTGGTTCTTCTGTTGCCCTCTGGTGGTTGATTGTGGAAGTTAAATTATCCTTTTTGACGAGATGTCTTAATATTATAATGTAATGCAGTGATCAATAATAATATAACCGTACCAGAATTGTTATAGCAACTGCATGCTGATGATGTAACCCTGGGAAGTGTCTAACATTAAGTCAAGCCGTATCTGTAATTTCAAATAAATCCATGTGTTGGTTATACCATGATGTGCTCTGTCCTTATGCTTAACTGATATTTTAGTGTTCTGCACTTATATGATGAGAGAGTTTGTCTTTTCAATCCTGTAGAGGGTTTTTCTGTTGGCTTGTAATGCTTAAAGCTTCTGCAAGAACAAAGAAGTTTGTTCTGTTTTTTGAGGTGGCAAGAACAAGAACAAAGTTTGTTCTGGCCAGTACCCAGTACATTCCATACTTCACGAAAAAAAAAAGTGCCTAACAACTCCGTTTCTCTGCATTAACCCCGCCCGCTTGAAATGGCTGACCAATCACACAATAGTTCTCGGACACCCGCAAGAAAAAAAAGTTCTGCTCAGGCGTGTCGAGAACGAGCTGCGAGAACTCCCAAACGAGTGCTGCGAGAACAAGATGAGGTAATTTTGTTCTCACAGTCCTGGGAGCAAGAACATTTTTCTCTGTTCTTGTGGAGTATGTAATGTCCTTGATGTCCGTTTTGTGCTCTGCCACAACAATCCACTAGATGGCAGAGCTGAACAAGGACCGCATCGTTTCCTGAGAGTTAGGTTGGGATGGATGGATAGTAGAAAAATATAAACATAGAGTAGCTTTAAGGGATAGTTCACCCAAAATGAAAATGTGGTCATAATTTATTCACCCTCAAGTTGTTCCAAACCTGTATGAGTTTGTGGAGTCCATTTACCATTTACCTTTTCAGTTTTGTAGTCTACCTTAGGGTTCTGCCCCAGTGACAGCAATGTACTTTTTTTTTTTTTTTGTCTGACAGTGTTGTTACAAATGTAATATGTGCTTAGTATACTATTGTAATAACAGTATAATTACATGCAACTAACCCTCAACCAAACCCCAATTTTACTCTAACCCTATAGTAAGTTAGCTACATATTAATTATTATTATTTAGTTCTTAAATGTATTATTACACTGTAAAAATGTCACTGTAAAATAAATAAAGGGTAACTGATTGTTTTGTTTGTTGCTAAACACAAAAGGAGATATTTTGAAGAATTTTGATAATAAAGAGAGTTGACTGTAGCCATTGACTTCCATAGTATTTTCTTTTGCCTAGTATGGAAGTCAATGGCTACCGTCAACATGTCTATATTATCACATTCTTCAAAATATCTTTTGTGTTCAGCAGAAGAAAGAAACTGACACAGGTTTGATATAAACTCGAGGGTGTGTAAATGATGATTGAATTTCATTTTGGGGTGAACTATCGCTTTAATAAACAGTCTTAATTACAATCTAGAAATGTGGAACAGTTTCTCGACAGGTTAAATTTAGAGGACAGAACACTTCATTAGTTCAGTAGCCTACAAAAACGTTAGAAATCAATGTGTGTGATTATTTAGCTATTTGTTCTCACTGTATATTAGCCGCGATTTAACCTCAGCTTGTTTCTGATATCTCATGTAAATTCATAACTGTTCCATTAACAAGTGATGGAGAGGCAAATAAAAAAAGGCAAAACATTTTCGAGATTCTCTTGCACTGTCATGTCTCTGCTAAAACGATTAAGTGTTTAATGGAAATTTTAATAACTCTATATGTGAACAAATGACATTCCATTTGGCTTGAATGAATTGGCTTGAATGAAGTCATATCTGCAATCTCAGGAATGACTTTTACTTTTGGCGCTTTGGTGGAGTGGATATAGATCTGGTTTTATATCACTATCATTGTGCCGTGTGTTAGGCACTTGAGCTCAGGTCCTGCCATGGAGGGTTGTTTGTGTAATAATATAGCTACTTCTAGCTTTGATAAGATTCTCAGTTATATATTACTATGTGCTTTGCAGCATTATACATTATTTCCAAAGCGACAGAAAAATATGTTATGCTGGAAAATGATACTGTTGAGAAAAAAAGGAATGGATGGAAAAACTAAATTGTTTTAAAGGAGGAAAACAGCTTTGAAGAAAGAGAAAAGAGGGCATAGAAGGAAAAAGACAAATCAATACTGGTGTTTATGCCTGTTAAGCATGCTTATTTTAAGATTTTTTTGTCCTTCCCTGAGGCGATAGGGAGAGAGAGAGAGAGAGAGAGAGAGAGAGAGAGAGAGAGAGAGAGAGAGAGAGAGAGAGAAGAGAGAGAGAGAGAGAGAGAGAGAGGAGAGAAGAGAGAGAGAGAGAGAGAGAGAGAGAGAGACAGACAGAGAGACAGAGAGACAGAGAGAGAGAGAGCTGGACATATTAGATGCTTGGTTTATTTGACTTTGATGATGAAGAGAGTCATACAGACACCGCCAACAGGATGAAGGTAGAGATGGGCAAATAGATTGTCGATAGTCAAGCGAAAGGTCAGACTTAAATCTGTGAAACGCTCTCATTTACCACAAGAAGATAATCCTGTCTTTACAATAAGACAGAAATGTGGTTTAAGAAAGGTAAATATGGTTAGTTAGTTTTTTTTTATATTCATTTGAAGATTTTATGCTTTAAAATTTAGTTGGAAGAACATTCAAAAGCCATTGTGCAGACCCACTGCAATCATTTAATTCATATTAATTGTTGATTGATATGTTGCTTAGCAACTGAAAACATAGTTTTTCAGTTCATCAACTGTTACTTGAAGGAATTTATCACATTTATTTATTTTATAGAATTGCTGTTGCAATTTATTACTATAATAATCATATTATTATTAGAAAGATTTTCTTTATTGACTATCTATGGATTTAAAAAAATGCTGTTGCAATAATAATACGGTAATAATAGTAATAATAATAATAATAATAATAATAATAATAATAAATAATAATAATAATAAGACTAGCCTACTATACCAACAAATAGCAATTTTATAAAGTACATCCATATTACATGTTCACACTGTACATGTTCATACAACAACAAAGTAATAATGATAAATATTATTTTGATGATTTAATCAATCATATTTAAACAACAACAGCTATTATAATCATAAATTACTCATAAATTAAGAAAATTATTAAAGCAGTAGCCACTTAAGACTGTTACAGCACTGCATGATTCCTAGAAACACAGCGCTATCTGATGTGGTAAAACCATTGTAACACACTCGAGGATTGTTGCATATTACATTTAGTATGCTATAATACAAAAAGCCTAAAACCATTTTATTTCCAATATAGCTCAAGGTAGTATCAGAATCTCAGTGCAATTTATGCAAATGTGCTATACACAATGGCTTTAAGCACTTCATTGCATTTTGCTCCTCCTTATTTAGTTTTATTGTATTTATAATTGATAACGTTCGTTTCGGCATAACTACCTTTATACATATGTATTTGCTGAAATACAATAACACATCTCATTCGACTTTTATCTTCCCACCCTTCTCTCAGTCAGAATTTTCCCGTCACAAGAGATTTACCTCACACCGATCGGTTTTCATTTGCATTCCCACCTTCGCTCGGGTTTAAATGCGTGTTCATGAGTGCCGCACGTGTCCTTACTGAAGGTCGGCTAGAGAGCACTCCCGCAGCTGTGTGCATTAAACTGACCCCTGTTTGCATCCAACCTCATTAGCCTCTGTCTCACAGCAGGACCCACCTTTTATACAGACACCCCTGCCTCATCTGTCTCGCCTCTCACCGGCCTCCTGCTGCTGTGTGATACAGCTTACATTCAGAGCATATAGTGCCACTGACACCAGACCATGTTGTTCTGGGTCTGAGAGGTTAAAGTCTGCAAGGCAGAGAAGCATCTAGAACTGCAGCTTGTGCTGCTATTCAAATCCTATTCAGTCAAAACCTTTATCTTTGACATAATGCATTTAATTAAAAGGTGTTCCTGTGATTGTAACAGATTGATATAAATATGCAAATCAGGAACGTCAGTTGAATTTTAACTAAATCAAAATCCATTTAATTTCAGAGTAATAACAGAGCCAGTGACAAAACAAAAATCTGGGGGGAATATTGTCCTTTATTTGCACATGCTGTCAGAATTTCAGAACTCGATTCACTAAAGGAATCATGCAAATCAGGTTACGCCACAAATACGGGTGAGCACAGATTGCATGCATGCCACAAATACCCACCTTCCAGTTTCAGTTGTGGAGGATTCAACAGACTACCGCTATCTGACATATTTTATTGGGACTGTGCAGCAACACTTAATACTGTAATTCAGACTAATCAGGCTCTTTAACGTGCATTAATCTGGGTTATAATAATCTGCCCAGTTATAATTCATCATTGGATCATCATTTGACAAATTACTTATGCCATGATCTCTAGAAAATTATACACAGACATGCCATCTGCTTTCCACAGGTGGTAAATGCATGATGTTAGTTGCACACGCTAGTAGAGTAGGGTTTTGTGAATATAATGCAGTATAAATTATCATTCAAATGTTTTTGAGGTTAGCACGTGTTTTTTGTTTCGTTTTTACATGTACTTTTATTCAGCAAGGATGCATTAAATAGATAAAAAGTTACTTTTTTTTCAGACGGGAACATCAAAACATCCTGATAATAAATGTATCAATAAATGTATTGATACAAATAATAAATGTATGCACAATAATGTTACGCAGCACAACTGTTTTCAATATTGATAATAATAAAAATTAACGATTCTTGAGCATTAAATCATCATATTATAATGGTTTCTGAATGATCACGTGACACTGAAGACTGGAGTAATTATGCTGGAAGTCTTGCATCACTGGAATAAATTACATTTCAAAGGGATGATGTATTGAGAAATCAACTTTCTCTTGAGATTTTGGTATTTAAAAGATCATGGTAATATAAGAATATCCTGTACGTTTCAGAGCTGAGAATGTCCTTGTTAGTCAAAGAAAAGTGTTTAGAGACACCAGGCACAGAAAATGAGGCTTTCTAATCAATGACATATTACCGGTAGAAGGGGGAAACATCGCCTCTAAAGATAAATGTGTACGCTGCTTCTGTAGCCCCGGCCACCGACTCGTGGAGCTAAACAAGCAATAAACATGCCAAAGATAGCAAGATAATCGTTTGCAAACAAGACACAGGTCTTGCAGACATATTGAGATTAAAACACAATGATGTGCCTTCTATACTGGATACGACAGGAATGGTGTAACGCCATTAATGGTGCAACTCTCACATAAACATGTGAGTAAAACGTGTTTAAAAAAAAGAAAAAAAAGAAAAATATATATATATATATATATATTCAAAATAATAGCAGTACAATGTGACTAACCAGAATAATCAAGGTTTTTAGTATATTTTTTATTGCTACGTGGCAAACAAGTTACCAGTAGGTTCAGTAGATTGTCAGAAAACAAACAAGACCCAGCATTCATGATATGGACGCTCTTAAGGCTGTGCAATTGGGCAATTAGTTGAATTAGTTGAAAGGGGTGTGTTCAAAAAAATAGCAGTGTCTACCTTTGACTGTACAAACTCAAAACTATTTTGTACAAACATTTTTTTTACAAACATTTAGCAATCCTGTGAATCACTAAACTAATATTTATTTGTATGACCACAGTTTTTTAAAACTGCTTGACATCTTTGTGGCATGGAGTCAACCAACTTGTGGCACCTCTCAGCTGTTATTCCACTCCATGATTCTTTAACAACATTCCACAATTCATTCACATTTCTTGGTTTTGCTTCAGAAACAGCATTTTTGATATCACCCCACAAGTTCTCAATTGGATTAAGGTCTGGAGATTGGGCTGGCCACTCCATAACATTAATTTTGTTGGTTTGGAACCAAGACTTTGCCCGTTTACTAGTGTGTTTTGGGTCATTGTCTTGTTGAAACAACCGTTTCAAGGGCATGTCCTCTTCAGCATAGGGCAACATGACCTCTTCAAGTATTTTAACATATGCAAACTGATCCATGATCCCTGGTATGCGATAAATAGGCCCAACACCATAGTAGGAGAAACATGCCCATATCATGATGCTTGCACCTCCATGCTTCACTGTCTTCACTGTGTACTGTGGCTTGAATTCAGAGTTTGGGGGTCGTCTCACAAACTGCCTGTGGCCCTTGGACCCAAAAAGAACAATTTTACTCTCATCAGTCCACAAAATGTTCCTCCATTTCTCTTTAGGCCAGTTGATGTGTTCTTTGGCAAATTGTAACCTCTTCTGCACATGCCTTTTTTTTATCAGAGGGACTTTGCGGGGGATTCTTGAAAATAGATTAGCTTCACACAGACGTCTTCTAACTGTCACAGTACAGGTAACTCCAGACTGTCTTTGATCATCCTGGAGGTGATCATTGGCTGAGCCTTTGCCATTCTGGTTATTCTTCTATCCATTTTGATGGTTGTCTTCCGTTTTCTTCCACGTCTCTCTGGTTTTGCTCTCCATTTTAAGGCATTGGAGATCATTTTAGCTGAACAGCCTATCATTTTTTGCACCTCTTTATAGGTTTTCCCCTCTCTAATCAACTTTTTAAGCAAAGTACGCTGTTCTTCTGAACAATGTCTTGAACGACCCATTTTCCTCAGCTTTCAAATGCATGTTCAACAAGTGTTGGCTTCATCCTTAAATAGGGGCCACCTGATTCACACCTGTTTCTTCACAAAATTGATGACCTCAGTGATTGAATGCCACACTGCTATTTTTTGAACACACCCCTTTCAACTAATTCAACTAATTGCCCAATTGCACAGCCTTAAGAGCGTGCATATCATGAATGCTGGGTCTCATTTGTTTTCTGAGAATCTACTGAACCTACTGGTAACTTGTTTGCCACGTAGCAATAAAAAATATACTAAAAACCTTGATTATTCTGGTTAGTCACATTGTACTGCTATTATTTTGAACAAGACTGTATATATATATATATATATATATATATATATATATATATATATATATATATATATATATATATATATATATATATTATTATTTTTTTTTTTAACTGTGTGATAGTATTTGCATTGTTACAGATTGTTTTGATTATGTGTACGTGTCTAACTGAACATACCTTAGCACGCTGTCATACGCAATACGGGATCAGACTCCCAGGGTATGTGTTTTCTAGATTGTCTACCTAAACGTAAACACGTCAGCAGGCAGGTGAATCTCAAACAGTGAAATGACATTAATTTCTTGATCTGCGTTCACTCTCCTGACTTGATCTTTGAAGAGCGCGCGAGTGTGTGGTTCACGCTTATATCCACCCATCGGACGGGCCAAGGAATAAAAAAAATCAATCAATCACGGGTGAATGAGAGGTAAATCATTGTGTTTATTTGATAAATACGTTTGATACATATGTAAACAGTCCTTCCTGTAAACTGACATGGGAGCTCATTAAATATGCAAATCTTCTCCAATCTTAAACGTGGACATTTACTTCTAAGTCTTCAGTGCGGCACATCCATCAAAAACCCAGCATTCAGGAGAGAGCCTCAAAACAAGTGTAGAAAATAGCCTATTACTTATTAGTTATGATGTTTTTGAATGTAAAAATTTTACTTATAATGTGAATGTCATAAGTTGACCTCAGTCAACATAAAAATTAAAAATCCAGTTCATGACACCTTTAATATATATTCAAATGGTCCCACTTTATGTCCCTAATACCTCTAAACTTACATGGTAACTAAATGTGTATATAACTGTAATATGTAACATTTGTGCGTAGTATGTACAGCTATAATATCATCATATATTATAATAAATAATTATGTATTCAAACAAGTGTCCCCACAATGTGAATGGATTTATAAACAAATACATACAAAATTATGTTGTTTTTTTTTTTTTTTATGTAAAAATGCAGAATATTTCTTGTGATGGGTAGGTTTAGGGGCAGGGGCAGTGTAGGGGGATAGAATAAAACGACGTTGATAATCACGCTAAAAAACGATTATGTGTCTTGATAGCACGCCAAAATGGAATACGAATTGGCGTGTCATACATACGTCATTTCATGAGATCGGTCTGAAAACTTCTCCAGAATGAACAAAATGCTCAGAAAGGTTGCTTAATTTTTGCCACAAGCATTTGTTTATAAGAATAGCCTTTTTCACAAGACTCTTACTACAATGATCAGCCAATTTAATCTTTGTACATATTCTTATATGGCCACATAACCTACTTTTTATAGGTTTGCATCAAGGCGTTGAGGAAACTGAAAAGATAAACAGGTCTCAGAGTTGGCGGGAAGTTAGGACAGAAGTTTGTGGTTCGCTCACAAGAGAAAGGTACATTTGATGTGAGAAATACATACACAAAAAAAAAAAAAAAATGAAAAAAAAAAAAAAGTACAGTGCTGTCACTGGGGCAGGTACTCTAAGGTACAAAAGTAAAAAGGTACATCTTTGAACTGACTTATCCCTAAATGGTACATATTAGTACATTTTCAATTTTGTACCCCTAGGGTAATGCTCCATTAACAGCACTGTACCTTTTTTCTGACAGTGAAGAAAGGTATAGTATAAATACTAAAGTTGGTTAAAGTACCACAAGGTAAAACTTCAGCATAACAAGGTAAAACTTCAGTTCTTATTTCACATTAATCCTTATATAGACAAATGAATCATAATGATTTTCATAAAGTTTCAGTGTATTCCAATATGGTATCTGCAGTGTAGAAGTGGAAAAATATATATGAATATAAATTGTGAATATAAATAGTTTTTTTTCCAAAATGTAGTTACATAATTCCTGTTACACATTTGTGACCCTGGACCACAAAACCAGTCATAACTCATAGATCTGTATCAATATCCAACAATACATTGTATGTGTCAAATTTAGCAATTTTTGCTTCATGCCAAAAATCATTAGGATATTAAGTAAAGATCATGTTCCATGAAGATATTTTTCTAAATTTCCTATCGTAAATATCAAAAATTCAAGACAAGCAATATTACACTTAAAGCCAGTATTACTCAAGTATGGAGCAGAATTAAACCTCTATGTCTGTTTTCAGGCCTTCTTACTTAGCTCTCTCATGTGCTGGAAAATAGAGATACACTGATTGCAATTTTCTTGGCCGATTTCCAATTTCCGATTTTTTTTTTTTGTGAGAACGGCCGATACTGATTTTTGCCGATTCCATTTTTTTTCTAAGCACTATCATTAATAGCATATACAAACAAAAATCCACTTTTTCTTCAGAGTAAAAAAAAAAAAAATCATTATAAAATAAATTAATAAACATTACAATAGAATCTTCTCTCACTTAATCAACTCTTAAAAAATATGTGTTCTGTGCCAGGATAATCAGTTAATCAGTGAAAATCAGTTAATCAGTAATGTTTTGCTTTATGAAACAAAACATTATAAATAGACCTTTTTTCTCTTTTTTACTTGTCTTACAAAAGCCAAAAGATCATATGAATGAAAAAAACTGAAGTGTACAATACTCCTCCAAATAATAGTTCAGTAATTGGGTAATAAATGTTGCCAGTTAGGGATGTCATGGTACCAAAATTGCAGTAGTCGTTTATTATTTATGATGATAATCATTATAAGTAAATAATAAACATTTAAAGGCTGTATGCTATATAAAAGTAAACATTGTTTATAAAAAAAGAAAAATAATCAACCATCTAGGCATAATTATTATTATTAGTAGGCTAGTAACATTATTATTACATAGAGATAGAGACTAAGGTATTCTATCCTAATATATTCTGTTAATTAAAAAAAAAAAATTAAAGCAAACTTTTATTCTGATGGATTGCCGTGAAAACCTTGGAGTGTCTGTGTTCATATGAGGACTTTTTTCTCAAATGAAACGGCAAATTCTCATGGATGGAGTAACGGTTTATGTGTTAACTGGTCATCCAGCGCCATGAATTCCATAATTTTCTTCGTAAATGCATTTATGCTTTGTTCTTTTCACTGCTTATACCATGAAAAGATAGGAGAGGCTGCTGACCTGTGGCTGGCTCTGAGCTCTGGCCAGCTTTAGCAGTTTTACCTTTACTAACTTACCTTCTTCAAACGGGGCATGTTCCACGTGGTCATGGAGTTATGTGTCTAATTAGGTTTATAGGTTTGTCTAGTAGGACTGGGACGGTTACCGTTTTACCGCAATACCGAGGTCACGTGATGCCTACCGCGGGTCTGAGATCATCACCGCCATCAACGCAAAAAAAGAAAAAGAAAAAAGAAAAAGTTTACATTCCAGCCTTCATATTTTTTTGCCAGAAAAACTAGCATGTTCACTTTATCGTGATTTAGTTTTTTATTTGTATAAAAATATATAATTTACTATAGGCTACTCTGTATTTTATCTCTTTACATAAATATATTTTCTACTTAAAAACTACATTTTGTTATTTTACTAACCCGAATAAGGACTCATCCACGATAATGCGATTTATCACGATAATGAATATGCACGATATTTGTTATCGTGGGCACTTTAAAATATCGTATGTATCCTATGTTTTACATGCTGTAGCCTATGTGTTGTTTCACTGACTGAAAACAAACACGCATGCTTATGAAATGGATGTTTGTGCGTTTATTAGGCTATTGTAAAATGTAGGCTATATATATATATATATATATATATATATATATATATATATATATATATATATATATATATATATATATATATATATATATATATATATGGAATACAGTACAGTATTTAAAATAGCATATATGCATTAGTTATACTCTCCATTTAATTTACAGAGCAAACTATAGAAAAAGATTAATGTGTATGGCACTTACAACAAGACGTGCAAGAGGGGGCGCGTCGCCACGCCTGTTGCACTTCTTTTTTTAAATTTTTATATCACGGGTTTAAAAGCGCTTTACCGCTGACCTGCGGGAATATCTTGCTTTTCAACCGCGGTAAAAAAAAAAATCCATACCGTCCCAGCCCTTTTGTCAAGTTTCACAAATGGCATAATTAGTGTCTTCTTCGCTCAACTTCCAAAAAACTTCCATGCCAACGACGTTTGCATGCAGCTGTGAGCGCGTGCGCAGCGCGGCTGTGACATCAAAGTCGCAGCCACACTCGGGCTTACAGCCGCATGTAGGGATCGGCTCAAAATCCGCGACACGTGTGACTGAACGGCCGATAGCCGATCAGGGACGATCTTGTAGAAAATCGTCTAATTACAATCCCTGGCCGATCAATCGGCGCATCTCATTTGGTTGGGTTAGTTAATAAAAAGCAGGGTTTTGTACTGAAATACTGTCTGCACACAAAAATGACTCAACTGTTTATTGATTTCACCCTTCATGTTTGGCAACGACTGAAAGCAAACCGTCGGCTCCTCATGAAGTATTAATAGTGGACAGAGAAGGATAGAGCGATATCAGAAAGTCTCACTGATGTTTTTGGCTCCAGTGGTTTATTTCCAGTTGCTCACCAGCGCTTGATAAAGTAAATCAACACGCACATCCACAGCATTCAGTTGATTTTTAGATAATCTTAGCTTTCATTTACATCCTCCTACTCTTCGTTCACTCGCTTTTTGACAGCCAAGGACATACCTTCCCCTGCGGTCACTTCCGTCTTCACATGCTATTAGCTCTCTAATGGAACTCTTTTCTCTCTCCATACATTACTGCAATCCCTTGCCAACTGGATGCAGTTTGGTCGTCTGCCTGTCCAGTCAATTACAGTGTCCACTGAGGAAACCACTAAATGAGAGGGCCGATGGTTGGAAGACAGAAGGATGGGGTGAAAAGATACACAGGGTGTGAGTTAAAAAGAAAGAAAAAGGGTCCATCTTTTGTCTCTAGAGGCATATGTATTGGCATCAGAGTGCTGGAAGTAAACTGTGTGGAAAACCTTTCTTGACTCTGACACCCCCACAGACTGTCTTTCCTCAGTGCTCATTTACCTGCTAGCAGAGGCCGGCATCCTGTTGGGACTTAACTAGGAGGTGAGTCATGAGAGAGAGAGCGAGAGAGAGACTAAAGATTTGGCACAATCTGGCTCTTTTGATTTACAAGTCAAGCTGTCCAATCTTCAAACAAATGAGCATTTTTCATCTATGTTTATTACATACTGCAATCAGTTTAAAGAAATGTCTTTGTAAATAAAAGGCAGTTTTCATGCTAAATGCCCGAAGGTTGTTGTTTTCTCTCTCCATCTTTTGCCAGTTTATGATATACACTCTGAGAAAAAAAAGGTACAGTTCTGTCACTGGGGCAGTACGCTAAGGTACAAAAGTGAAAAGGTACATCTTTGTAGCTTACTAACCCCTAAATGGTACATATTAATACCTTAAAAGGTACATATCAGTACTTTAAGTGTGCATATTAGTACCTTAAAGGAACATAGTAGTACCTTTTTGGTTTTGTACCTTAGGGTACCGCCCCAGTGACAGCAATGTACCTTTTTTTCTGACAATGTAGGACAACATGATTTATAACCTGCATAGGTCAAGTGTGCAGGATGACATGGGTTCAAATCTCGACAAACTTGTATGATTAAATAAATAAGCAAGCTAAATAAATTAGCTGTCAATGATTAAATCATTGGCAGCCAATGATTGTCATACTTTATATTGATAGGAAAAGACCAACTTTGACATTTTGATAATCACTCTTTTGTGTTTAATAGAAAATACATATTATAGTGGATTGATGGTGAATGGATTTAGAGCTTCAGCAGAAGAAAATACGCCTCTTGTATTAACCCAGTCCGAGTCCTGACCTCAACCCTGATTGAGATGCTTCGCCATGGCCTCAGGAGAGGAATTCACACAGATCTCCCCAGATTATTGCTAAAGGGAAGTTGTTTTATGAAGAGGAATTGTGCAAAGTTTCTCCTGATCATTGTGCAGGTTGTTCTGCAAGGAAATATTTTCACATACACTACTGTTCAAAAGCTTGAGGTCATGAAAAATTCATTTGAAAAGAAATGAATACAGGTGCTTGTATTCAGCAAGGACACATTCAATTGATCTAAAGTTTATCAAAGACAATTTTGTAACAAAAGATTTTCAAATGTTACAAAAATATATATTCTTTTAAACTTTCTGTTCATCAACAAATCCTGAAAATGTATCTTGGTTTTCACAAAAATATTAAGCAGCTCCAAACAGTTTCAACATTGATAATAATACAAATAAATGATTCTTGTCATATCAAAATGATTTCTGAAGGATCGTGTGGCACTGAAGACTGGAGTCTTGTTGCTGGAAAATATTGAACATTAAGATTTGCATCACAGGAATAAATAGGATTTTCAAATATTACTGTTTTACTGTATTATTGGTCAAATAAACCTTGATGAGCATAAGAGATTTCTATCAAAAAATCTTACCATATCCAAACTTTTGAACAGTAGTATACTTTTTTCCACACTGCATTTTGCCAGTTGTACCAAAGTAATCCGATTGGATTTCGGCTATCAGATTGGATAAAATCTTGAACATGGGTAACCGATCCCAGCCGAATTGTGCATTTCAGGAACAAAAAATGAATAACACTTTTAAACTGGTCAATAATACATTCATATCATGTAATACACATACTTTATGTGTGTTTGGTAGCCTACAGTAAATTAAAAAAAGAGAGATTTTGCTGCAGTAAAATAATCCCCAAACAGCGGTGTATTGTTACATGTTTGCTCTGTCTTGTGTTAGTGTTTTTGGTTCAGTCCCTGTGACGCCAGTCTGTCTAATTACTCATTGTCATTTACCTGTGCCCTTTTAATCACTTGTCCCAGCTTCCTCATTTGTTCTAGTATATTTTATAGAATGCCTATAGGGAATATATAGAATGAAGTTTGTAGGCAAAGTATGAAATATCTGGTTTTTGTGATTATGCTGCATACTTTTCCTGTGCATTTTATACATTACCACGGTATTAAACAGTACGACAAGTACACTCTAGGCAAAGTATCAAAATACGCCTTTATTGGCATCGAGCATGTTTTTGAAAATGAACTAAGAACTACGACATAAAGTAAAGGACGTTAAAAAAACTAAAGCAGAAGTGCCATTGAGCTACTTGTTGCAACAAGGAAGACTAGAATGGCATTTTGAACGGCACTACACTTTCTTCCTGTTCAGACATTGTGACACAGCAATCGTCGGGAACAATAGGGGTGAGATTCTGTGGTGGGAGTGAATGCTTGCGTGTTTTTCTACCGGCATGCCACTGCCGATCAAAGACCCGAGTGTGAGTAGCGGGAGTATTCTATACTCTGCCGGCTGGCCTTTAGGCATTTTATAGAATGCCTACAAAATGTGTGAAATGTCTTCAATTGAAGAGTTTCTAGTGACTGATCACATCTACATTTTTCAGTTGGCCAAATTGAATTTCTGTGAATTGATGCAATTTAATTTACAGAAATTCAATTTCAACTGAAAAATTTAGATGTTATCAATCACTAAAAAATCTTCAATTGAAGTGCTGAATTTATCTGTGCTGAGTATGTATTCCCTAGGCATTCTATATAATGACAGATTTCACACATTGCTTGGTAACAATATACTCCCTGTGTCTTTCAGTTATTTGTCCGATCTTGTGTAACATCACACCAATGTTAGTGGATGTGTTTGCCTTATCTCTGTGTTGCGAAATTTATTAAAGACCGTTAATGGACAAAAAATCAAATCAGATATTATATTTAAAGTGTTTTTTTCTGTTTTAAAAAACTACATTGAACCAATTATAAGAGATGAATCAGTCAAAAGTTGTCTGCGAGCAAATGCAAAGTCGCTATGCAACACTTTTCTGAGAGAATGCAAAAGCGCCTCATATTTTTTCCATCACCATGTCCCTTTAGGGTCATAGATTTGGTCATCTGAAAAGGTGTGTATCTGGATCAGGGTGATCCAATCAAATTTAAATTAAAAAAAACGTCACAAAAGTAAGATGGATTACCTGGATAGCAAAACATGGGATTTCCAAATCCAGATCATACTGATCCAGATTAAACTTTTTGAGCAACTGACCCCAAATGATTTAAAGATCATGACCAATGTATGCAAAAAGTTTCAGATTTATCCTGCACCTTTAATTTCCAAGGCTTTACACGCCCTCTGTGCTGAGCAAGCAATACGATGTGACAAAACTAGGATGCTTTTAGTTTTGTTTCTTGCTGGCAGTGTATGATGATAGGCACAGTTCAAAAGTTCTGTAAAACAAAGTGATAGACTATAACACAACAAATGAATGTGTGATCTTTTTAATGTCACAACAGCAAAGACTGATTGCCTTTGAGATGAGATGCATGACCTTCCTCATCCTCAGTCACCGGCAGGTGATCGACCAGAATACTGAACACTCCAGACACTGGACACTGAAAATGTCAGGCTGTCTTTGGCTAATTTTAATTGCAAAAACAATGCAGCTTCTCTGGACAGGCGCACCAGGTGTCATGATGTGGTGGGTGCTTAATTCAAATTGAATCATGCAGTAAACAACCCAATGCGATTAGATTATGCTAAATGTTGAATTTCCATACTTGAGGAGTTAAGGCAAATGTGGTTGGACGTTTTAAACAACAGCAAAATATGTGTGTTCAGTATTCTGCCCAAGCACCTGCAGAACACAGGCTGATGAAGGTCATGTTTCTCACCTCTCATGCTTTCAGTGTTTTCACTGTTGTCACAGCATTACACATTAGACATTAAATCATTCTGTTATCCTGTACACAGAAGCTCTGTGAGAAATGCATTTGTTTTCCAGGCTTTTCTGAACATTATACAATGCAAGCAAGTAACAAAACAAGAAGCGCTTTCTTATAGTTACAAGAAAAAAAGTATGTGAACAGCACACTTTGATGTATCATGTTTTTCTGCATAAATGTTCATAAAATTAGCGAACGATAGACAAACAGTGTTTTGACATATCACACTGTAAATTCACAGTGCAGGGTGGAAAAAGTATGCAAACCCTTGTAATTCATGACTGGTAAGTGCAAATATTTTCTTTTGGAGCAGGTTTGCAAAAACTACATTTTACACCAATATCTGTTTTGCAAAAGTGCTTAACTTTAGCAATATTTTGGGGATGTCTCTTGTGAATCGCACTGATCATACCGAAGCATCTCAATCAGGTCTACATCAGAACTCTGTCTGGGTCTCTCCAAAAGATGTTATCTTTAACTGACTTGTGGTTTGGGTCATTGTCCTGTTGCACCATTCAAATTCAGTGCAGTCATCTTTGCTGGACATCCATTTCCTGAGAGACTAAAAACAGTGCTGACTTTTCTGTTTATTTATTGTTCTGTGAACTGATGATTGACATCTGTAAACAAGTCAATAATTCTTAGATGTTCTGAGATCTCTCTTCAGACGATGCTCAAACTCAAACTCAAAATGAAATGAAAATGAAATGAAATTTCATTTAAGTGACATTTTTAAAGAGTCTTGTTATTTGGAGTCGAGGTTCGCTGACCTCTGACTCTCAATAGCTTTTGGAGGAATCGTTAGTGTGGAAATTTCACTTTTTCCACACTGCACTGTGATTTTTTTTTTACACAGTGTTGTTGCATTGCTTGTTTGTTGTTTAAAGTCAGAATGAAATTGAAGTTGCAAAAATCTTTTCCCTCTCTATCACTCTCTAAAAATGTAGGACTTTGATAGAAAGTCACTAAAATAAACACTTCAAAATGTCATGAAAAATACTGATTGTCAATTTAGATTTTATGGTCAGCTGTATTTGTGCATGTGACTTCAGTTCAGGACAAATTATATTGACCAATGTATGCAGTCACATTCCTATATTCCTGTTCTCTTTAAAGGGATGGTTGATTATGATTTCACTTTTTAAACTTTAGTTAGTGTAATGTTGCTGTTTGAGTTACGACTCTCAAAGTTCAAAGAAAAGGGAGATATTTTCTCTTGTATTTTAATTAAGGACTACAACAAATGGCTGGTAGGGACTACCAGCTTCCTCTAGGGTTAATGACATCACTAACCCTGAAATTTACATAAATCCTGCCCGCAGGAACACGCAGCGAAGGGGTGAGATTATCATGACAGAATATGCTAATCAACTACTTAAAGATAATTAACTCCACATTAGCTAGATAAATTCATCAACTACCATTCAGAAACATATTTAGTATCTCTATCATTGTTCAACTCCAGTTTAAACATAAAAAGCTGAACAGTTTCATTGTCTGTCTGCATGAGGTAATCAGAGCTGCTACCTGGAGTTCTTGAAGTTCTGCCCCATGAGCAGCAGCTCATTCGCATTTAAAGGGACGCACAAAAAAGGTAAAAAGGGGCAATCAACCACCCCTTTAACTATCAGCTGGTTGTAAACAAGTTTACCAGGCTCAAATGGTTGGATTAATTGCCAATCAATGTTTGTCCAGGAGTGTGTGTTTGTGTGTGTGTGCATGCCTGTGCGTGTCCAGGGAAATTAATTGTGTATCATGGAAATAGTCTATATTTGTGTTGGTAAGAACAGCCACAAATCACTCTGAAAGTGCAATGCTTGCAAACATTAATTTCACCTCATCCCCTAATAAAATGGCCAGATTGTCCTCAAGATTTATATAGCACAGTCAGAGAGATTGCAGGGTGGGCAGGTGTGTTTTTTGTCCGTAAAGACGGAGCAAATGAATTCATTTTTGTAATATTTTCACATGATTTAATGTAGTATTATATTTATGCTGTCAGTGGAACAGCCCTCTGATAGAGGGCATAACGGCCAAGTGCTAAAACATGAGGGATTTCAATGTCTTGTGTGTTGTTGCTACACACAAACACAAACCCTTAATAGTATTTGGCTGCTGCAGATGTTATTACTGTACTCTGTCATAAGTGGGTTTTCCACCTTAGGCTCTAATAGTATGAGCATGCTGATGATATAAAACACTCACAAACACA
Source organism: Pseudorasbora parva (assembly GCF_024679245.1). Classification (NCBI taxonomy): domain Eukaryota; kingdom Metazoa; phylum Chordata; class Actinopteri; order Cypriniformes; family Gobionidae; genus Pseudorasbora; species Pseudorasbora parva. The sequence goes on from NC_090173.1 coordinate 37,642,615, forward strand.
CATTTGGTCTCCAAATTCACCCTTTGGCATTGTTTTCCTCTATCATATGGCTGTTATTGCTTTATATGTTGTGTTCAAAGACAAATTGTCCAATACAGCAATAAAGCAGCCCCTGTCAGGCACGTACAGCATTCGACCGCTCGCTCAGAGACCCCCGTGACCACATATGTGTGTTAACCTGCAGAATGCCAATTCAGACAGATGACATTCAGACTGTATACGTTATTACTAGCGAGTCGAAACATTGTCTGTTTAATATCAAACCACAACGGAGAGAGCATCTTCCCAGAGATGTCATATACCACCATTCAAAATCCTGCTAGAGATGCTTATAAAACTATACCTAAGGATTAGTAAGCTTTTAGACAGTGTATTGAAAGCCAATGTTGTATAAAATCTTCAAACAAGCTTTTAATCAAGTGCAGTATTTACAGTTTTCAGAAAAGTTTTTTTTTTTTCCAAGAGCTGCTTTCACATTACAAGGTTTGCTGTATTTTCTAAAACACATAGTGAAAGTGCTTTATGGAAAGGTAAGTGGATTGGCATTGCTTTTATTGTGGAATAACTGCAGTATGCTGTTAGTAGTGGATTGGTCGCAGATTGAAAATATAAAACGTTTTTTCAATTGATTCAATGTCACATTATTTGAAATGGGAGTTTTCTTTCAGTTCATATCCCATATTAGAGTTGGCTGGTTTGTACTTTATAGGCAAGTTATTGAAAGTGCACTTGGCTGTTTGTTTCATATCATCTTTCATATATTGCAAGCTGGAATTATCTGATTTCATGTCTATCCAAAATCAATATGAGGAACATTATGGAGAACATTTTGTACCACTACCCCTACCCCCCCCCCCCCCCCTTTTTTTTTTTTTTTTTGTAGTACAGTGTTTGTAATTAATCAGAAATCCAAGCCACTATTACAGACACTGAAGAAACCCAATAGCTTCCTCTTGATGATCCTTTTATTGCTTTATTGACCGTTGAGTACCTTCACACACATGCCGTTCCACCAGCTTTCATATCCCCTGATTTGGAGCGGGCCGAGCAGCTTCATTAGGTTCTGTTTTTCAGTAGATGCACAGTAACTCTTTGATCACAGGGAGTTCAGAGACATTTCGGCACAGCATTGCTTTGTACTGTTTCATGTGCTTACGCACCCTTTCAGACGTGTTCAAATGAGCGTGGCTTTTTGAGCACTGCAAGAGATGGACAGATGTTTGATGGCAGTGGAGCAGATTAAACATACTCTTTCTTATTCAAAGAACAGAAGAATGTAAGACAGAATGGGGGTAAAAAGAAACAGCATCCTACAAACACAAGAGCATGATTTGATTATGTGTTTGTTCAGTCATACTGATTTTTATGCCTTGGTCAAGGTTTAAATTCAGAGAACATCATGCTTCCACCTCAGGCATTTTGCTAGATTATAGAAGGCTTGAAATGCAGAAATATTTGTTCTTACAGCCATAACATCAATGATGGATGCCCCGATGTCTCCATAAATAAGCTGCAGATTGTTGAGGACATGGAAGCAAGAAATAAGGTCCTAAAATAATTATCATATCAAGCCAATATTATTATTGCCCCACTGGTTATCATTTACATATGTATTTTGTACTTTACAAAAATTACATGAACCATTGTTCTCACTGGACCTGAGGAATGGTGACCAGGGTATGACCTGGCTCATATTCCATAAGGTTCTCTGCCTTTTGATATGGAAGGCTTGTTTGAGGCAGTGCTGGCCTTTTTGTTCCCAGGATGTTTACCACCATTATCTCCAGAAAAAAAAAAAAAAAACATGTAGCTGAAGTGAGAGGAAAGGTAAAATAATTATGAACAAAAGATACAATATTGAAAAAAAGAGATGGAAACCAAGCAAATAACAAAATGTCTCAAAAAATGTGATACAATATTGAAAAAAGACATGGAAAAGATACAATATTGTATCACAAAAGATACAATATTAATAAAAGAGATGGAAACCAAGCGAATGACAAAATGTCTCAAAAAATGTGTCACACCTGACTAGGAGTTTACTGGGATGTTTACCGTTCAGAAGTTTGGGGTTGGTAAGATTTTTTTATTTTGTTGTTGTTGTGTTTTTGTTTCAGATTCACTGATTCATAATGTTTGAAACTTTTATTTGGCACAAAAACTATTCTCGTCGCTTCATAAAATGATTGTAGAACCACTGTAGTGAGATGAGCTTTGTAACGTCTTCTTTAGTGCTTTTTATGGGTCTTGAGAAAGGAAATGACATTGGTGTCAATGAAGGCCTTTCTAAGCCATCTGATTCCAACAAAAAATATCTTCATTTGTGTTCTGAAGATGTAATGTGGTCTCATGTGTCGAACAGCATTAGGGTAAGTAATTAATGAGATAATTTTCATTTTTGGGTGAACTAACCCTAGCTCCCACTAATAAATTAGTCAATATTTGTATTAATTTAATTTTGTAATTCATTCATTCTAATCTCCATTTGTGCATGTTTGCATGCTTTGCTCCTCTAAAGGTTTTTTCCTCAGCTACATAAACATCTTTTCCACTGTCGCCTTTGCCCGAGAAAAAAAAGAAAAAGCAAGCCAGTGTTCTCTGTAGCTGCTTTCAGAGGATATAGAGTGTACAAAGTGCACATTGATTTGAACTGAATTGAATTAAACTCCTTTTAGGCTAAGTGTGAATGGGCATATTAAACACTTAAACTTGTAACTTGAAAAGTGACAAGCTCTTTCTCTTCCTCTTTCTCTCTCTCCCTCTCCCTGTCAGACAATAGCAAGAGTTTGGCTTGTTCTGTGTTGAGAGCTGAGCTGCCACAGGTCTGCATTCCTGTTGTCACACATGGGCGTCCTCTGGCTCTGACCCTATCTTCTGCCAGCTCATCCAATTAAAGCGTGACAATGGCCACCTTCACTGCATCCAGAACACCATCTACTGACCATCATTGCTGACACACACACACACACACACACACACACACACACACACACACACACACACACACACACACACACACACACACACACACACACACACACACACACACACACACACACACACACACACACACACACACACACACACACACACACACACACACACACACACACACACACACACACGTTCTCAACAGTCTCAACAGCTTAAATCTTCATGAAACTCTTTAGGGAATTTTGCTTATTGTATGGCTTTCTTGCTCATTTCACGTTTTTACACTTTCAGGCCTCAATTTCCAGCCTCTTTTTAATGTTATGTCATTGTGTCTCATACTGCACCAGCATTAATATGTTGGTAAATACAGAAAATGCAACCAGGACTGGGAAACAGGCCTCCCTTTCAAAAATATCCTTTTTTTATACAGTTTTGGATATATTAACAAAAAAGTCATTGTTCACAAGCTACAAGCTTCTTCATGACTGACAAACAAATAAAGTTTTCAGTGATGAAATATTTTTTTGTTGTTTTATTTTTTTAAGTATCCCATTATTGTTTTGAATAAAGAAATTACTGGAAAAGTGTTTTGTGTGATTATCCAAATCAATCAAACTGAATCATATTTTTTTTTTTTTTTTTAACTAACAAAAAAACTTTTTTACCGATTAGATTAAAACTTTTTTTTTTTTTTTTTTTTACAATTTGGCTTTGTGAAAACACACAAGACATGATTACGGAATATTATCAGGAAAAATGATCATCATGCCTATATAAAGTAATATTTTCCATCACATGGATTTACACTATATTGCCAAAAGTATTGGGACACCCCTCCAAATAATTGAATTTAGGGATTGTGTTCATGACCACAGGTGTATAAAATAAACAAAACAACACACAGACTATACCAAGCTCTTACCTGTGATCCTGTCTTCATCTAATCCCTCGTCTTCCATCTGTAAACTGCCATTCTGGAATCCTGGTTGCACCGCAGTTAAAGTTCATCCATTCTCTGCCAACTCATCACCTGTGTCTAAGTGACTCAGCTCTGTAAATAAACCTTTACCTATATTCAGACCCACTGTCTGTTCCCTTCTGTTCTGTGACAGGTGTGGGGTTGTTTTTCAGGTGTTGGGTGGCCCCTCAGTTCCAGTGAAATGAACTTTTAATGCTTCAGCATACCAAGACAATTTCATGCTCCTAACTTTGTGGGAACAGTTTTGGGATGGCCCCTTCCTGTTCCAACATGACTGCGCACCAGTGCACAAAACAATGTCCATAAAGACATGGATGAGCGAGTTTGGTGTGGAGGAGCTTGACTGGCCTGCACAGAGTCCTGACCTCAACCCGATAGAACACCTTTGAGATGAATTAGAGCGGAGAGTTTGAGCCAAACCTTCTCGTCCAACATCAATGCCTGACCTCACAAATGTGCTTCTTAAAGAATGGTTAAAAACTGCCATAAACACACTCCTAAACCTTTTGGAAAGCCTTCCCAGAAGAGTTAAAACTGTTATTGCTGCAAATGGTGGGCCAACTCCTGGGATGTCATTAAAGTTCATGTGCATGTAAAAGGCAGGCATCCAAAACTTCTGGCAATATAGTGTAGTTGTTACTTTAGGAAACCATGATCCATGCATACAAGCTCCGTCTAGTTATTTTTGAGTGCAAGAACATATTGCTAAGAAAAGTGTCAGATTGGAGTCTTGCAAACCTAAAATCAACCTAATTATTCATGACTAGCACAACACTACCAGTGGTTGAAGCAACACATCCTGTTTTTGAGTTGGAGAGAAAAGTATGAAAAAGCAGTTTTTTCATTTGAACCACAAAAGAGAGAAGAAAAACTCTCCATCCTTCTCACTGTCAGATGGCCTTTTTTTCGGGTGCTCTGACAAAGAGTGACACTGAAGCCTATCTTTTACTCTCCGGCTCTTTGTGGATGGCTGATGTCTGCTCAGTTCAACCAACCCATTAGGGTGGAACAGTGCATCTGTGTGAAGTAAACACGCCATTGTTTCTACAAAAGACACCTTTATCTTCCTTATCAGAAACTTCTGTCTCAATATAAAGCAGGGTCATCACAGATCTGATACTCAGTCCCTTGTGAAAATAAATTTTAGGGGGTAGTAAAAATAGTTAGACACGTGTAGCTGTGAAAACAGACTGACATCCACTACGAACCTGTTGAGCACAGAACCGTTGCCCCTAGTATGCCAGCAATAATTTAACACACACTTTTATCCAAAGCACATTGCATTTCACTTATTACAGGAACAATCCCCCTGGAGCAACTGCAGGATAAGTGCCTCGCTCAAGGGCACACTGCGAGTGTTTTATGGCTCGCTCCTAGTATCAAACCAGCAAACTTCTAGATATCAGCCCACATGCTGTAGTGAGCAACATGATCATTTTACAGAGGGCCCTTCTGCAAAACTGTTAGTGATGTGTGCATATGGTCACACTTTATGGAATTTGTTTTAGTTTATGACTGCATTTTTGATGGTAAGTCCTTCGGATTATTTTTGAAAACTCACGTCTTCAGAATCACACGATCTTTCAGAAATCATTCTAATATGATGATTTGCTGCTCAAGAAAAAATTCTTCTCATTATTATCAATGTTGAAAACAATACTTTTGTAGAAAGACTCCCCCCCCCCATTATTCTTGATGAATAGAACGTTCAAAAGCATTTATTTGAAATATAACTCTTTGGAACATTGCAGTTATCTTTACTGTCACTTTTGATTAATATAATAATTATATGATTAGAATAAAATACATTTTTGGTAACACTTTACTTCACAGTGTCTATGCTACATGTTGTAATTACCATAAATTACATCCAACTAACCCTAAACCAAACCAAAAACTACATGTAGTAAATTATTATTACTCAGTACATAAATGTTTAATTACACTGTAACAAAAACACACTCTAAATAAGTTGCAACCACAGACTGTAAAAACATATGGATGTAGTGTCCGTGACGTCACCCATAGGATTCCGATAAGCTGTTCTGAAGCCTAAAGTAGAGATGAGCTGGCCGCTGCCATCTTGGCACCGCGTCATTACGTGTCACACCCGGAGTACAGAAATTGGGCAAAGAGGCGGGAAGTGGGTGGAGCTGAGGTGACGAGATGACTATAGATGGCTGATAAATGGCTATCCACCTGTCACTCAAAGTAACCACGCCCTTAATTATGCAGAACTTTAAGGCTTTATATAATTTAAACGAATGAGTTATAAAAAAAAAAAAAAAAATCACCTCCCTCACAGTTGTCATGAAGGACAAAATAAGCCGTATTGACCAAAACCACAATTTGTACCAGGCTGTAAACATGTTTTTTTTTTCTGCTGTAAAGTTGGGAATTTTAACATGGAGCTCAATGAGATTCTGCTCCCTTCTGGAGCCCTAGTGGTCAGTTTAGGAATTGCAGTTTACATTACTTCCGTATTGGCTTCAAGAGAGATCGTGGGAGGTTGCCGCTTGGTTGTAACCCAATTTCTTAAAAAAACAAAACAAAAAAAACCTACTGACCCAGATCAATATATGAACATTTATATGAGATATTGTATATACATTTAAGGTAATTGCGCTGATTGTTTTACCAGACCCGCATGAATTTTCCAACCAATGGTACATATATATATTAATTAGGAATTAGGAGTGCAAAACTTACGACAGTAAACAAAATTAGTAAACGAGAGTAAACACAGAACACACACACATATATATATATATATATATATATATCTATTAGGGGTGTAACGATACGCGTATTCGTATTGAACCGTTCGGTACGAGGCTTTCGGTTCGGTACGCGGTACGCATTATGTACCGAACGGTTCTTGGACTAATTAATTAGATTTGGAAAATAAAAAAGTGTGTGAAATATAATAATATGCGTTCAACAAGGTAGCCCAATAACCAAAACGACATAACAGGCAATGCCCTTGACACCGCCAAAGTGAAAGAAAAAAAAAACACCAAATATGTTTTAGGATGCTCAGTCAGGTGCTCGCTTACTCAGTAGGCTACGCGCTGAATGCTCGCGGCAAAATGGCTATTGCGTTTAACAAAGCAGAAATAGAAGATCCTCCAATAACCAACAGGTCTGGTGTTTGGGTGAACTTTGGATTCTTGGTAAGCTATGATGGTGTTGGCAAGATTGATGGATTAAAAAACAACGGTATGTCGCATTTGCTGATGGTACAGCAGCGGGAATAATTCATGTCATGTCAATCAAAGCCGACAACAAGACGATCTTGTTGTCTTTACGCCGACAACAAGACGATAAAAAGGAGAAACAGCCACAAACTATCCCACAAACTATCCCCGCAGCATTTAGACAGACATTTCCAACTTATTCAAATGGCAAAAGACATCACCGCGGCGAGTGGTCCATTTATAGCCGCGGATATGAGACCTAACGCCCGTTTCACACATACTCCGTCTGCAGTGCGTGTGCGGTGCGTATTTTTTTCCGTACCCATGTTAACGGATCACAGCTTTCAAACTGCACGCGGGTGCTGTCCGTCAGTCTGTTCCAGGAGCGTTGCGTCTGCAGCAGTGCACGGATCGTTTGCGTACCGAGTCTATTTTTTGCTGCGCTGCGTTGCTGCATTAAAGTGATAGAACATTGTTCGCATTAAAATAAACATGTACTGACGCGAAAATCTAGTAATTTTACCACAGATGCATATCATTTAAAATATACTCTTGTTTCAAAGTCAACACATGGCTTTTTTTCTCAAGTAAAGCAACAAAACGACACCTTACCTGGCATTTAGGTTAAAAAAAAAGTGCCATAATGGAGAGCACTCGTACTTTCTTGGAGGTGAAAAGCAAAGTTCTTTTTGACCTGCAGGATTTCTTTTAAAAGGGTGTAAAAACGAAAGAAAAGACGAGAGTCGGCTGTTTTTGAATAGACTATTGTAAGTTTCTAATTTAAAATGTTTGTGATTTAAGGCTATAACCTATGTTTAAATGTTTTGCCACTTGTGTGAGCTAAATCTAAAGTATATAAATATGAATAAATGAATTTAATAAAATGTTGTTTAAATGTAGTAGGCTACCTAACCTGACTTCTATTAAAGAGTAAACAAAGATAGGCTAATTGGAATTCTGACGAGCCATGTTCAGTAAAAACTTTTGGATTTTAAATAAAAAATAATGAATAAATGCTGTGTTTGTGGTGTGCAACAGCGGATCAGTTGCGGACTGCAAACGCAGCATAAGTGAAAGCACTACAGGGTGTGAGGCTCCTGCAACGCACACGCAACGCAACACACCGCACACGCTAATGTAAAGAGCTAATGTCTTATTCCTGTAACTACATAGAAGATGGGTAAAATCATACAAAAAAAAATCATACTTTGTTAGTTTTAATAAAAAAATAATAAAAAAAGGTCATTTCTGCCATTTTTTTCTTTTTGCTGTATCTAAAACATACCGAACCGTACCGAACTGAACCGTGACACCAGTGTATCGTATCGAACCGAACCGTGAATTTTGTGAACCGTTACACCCCTAATATATATATATATATCAACAATAATGACACTAAAGATGGTGATCAGATGGTGATTGTGCTAATGGCAATAGTAATATCAATAAAAGATAACCTTAGTAATAATGATAATAATAACAGCAGTGGTAAAAATAAAATAAAATAAAATAAAATAAAATAAAATAAAATAAAATAAAATAAAATAAAATAAAATAAAATAAAATAAAATAAAATAAACATATACCACAACTCTCCTAGTTCCCTATCTCGAGGGAACTTCGAGCTGCGTCGAAACGCTAGGGGAACGCCTCTGCGCGATGCGTCATGAAGCACTCGTGAAATCAGTCCAATAGGGAAGATACGTCATAGGCGGGTGACGTCATCGACCAGGAAGCTATAAAGCACACCTGGACCAAACAGTCATTAGCTTCTGTGCCTTCACAAAGCGCTCTGTGTGAATTGTATGTCCATTTATTGTGTGTGTGTCAAAGAAAAAGAAAAATATGTCTAGTCAGTTCAGGCATTGTGTTACTCCCTGCCCTCGTTACATCACGGGTGGGGATACACAAGACCTGTGTGTAATGTGTTTGGGGCTTGAGCATGCCCAGTCAGCTCTCGAGGGGGTTGGCTGCGAGCATTGCGAGAGACTCCCAATGCGAACACTAAGATCATGACGGGCACTCTTCGAGGAGAGTGCTTTGGCTCGCGGTCCTCAGGGCTTGGGTCCCGCTGTTGCCGAGGCGCAGCGAAGGCTCGCGTCCTGGGGATCGCAGTTAGATCTATTGGGTTAGAGACGGGTGATCCCCTATCTCTGCCCTTACCCGCTGGATCTCAAGCCTCAGCTCGCGAGTTGGAAGCACGCTCTGCGGTTTCTTCCGCTCGCGCTGAGGCACGTGATCAGCTGCAGCACTCCAGTTCCGAGGAACTGGATGTTGTTAGCGTTGAGGAAACTGACGATTTACTTCCACCATTACACACACACGCTCAAGAGGAGCTAATGGAGGTTGTTAGAGGCCAGAAAACAGGCGGCAGCATTTCAGAAATTTCTCCCCCGTAAATCATATCCCCCAGGGACTGCCGGGTGGGGGCAGCCCCAGCCGAGTACGTCCTCCTCCGCTGCGCATCAAGCGCAACAAAAGCAGAGCGTGGCTGCTCGGGCCCCCCCGCAGAGAGAATGAGGGTCCGTGCGATGTGCTCAGCCGGGACCTTCCCGCGGTAGGACGGATCTGGGGACCGTCCTTATCGCTAGGAAGGCCTCGGCTAAGATGACCTCAAAAGCGCAGGACTTCCGATGGCAGTCCCCTCCGCGAAAGTGCGGCTCGCCGAGGCTCCCGCTCTCTCCCGGTGCCATCGGGGGGCCGGTCTGCCAACCCTACCACCATTGGTGCTTCAGGGTGCAGCGGTCCCCGGCGAACGTATATCTCCATGTCCGCCCGGAAACGTAGCTGCTGGGGGATGTTCGCGCCCTCTCGGGAGGGCCCCTGGGCGGTCAGTTCGGTTGCTACCTGCCGGTTATCCGTTACAGGACACCAGGCTGACCACCCAGGAAAATCCAGAGACCAGCCTCGAGAGGCTGGTTCCCTTAGTAAATTTTCTGGCAGCGTGGAAACGTCTGCCGAATATCTCAGAATGGGTCCTGCGTACAATAGAAAAAGAGTACAGAATTCAATTCGGGTTACACCCGCCCGTGTTCAACAGGGTTACTGCCACGGTAGTAAGCCCCGAGCCCACTGCAGAGAGTCAGGCTTTTAAAAGTTTCTTTAAAACTGTATATCAGAACCTCAACACCCCTGATCACACCTCGTTTAACTATTACAAATCTGACAGCACACTCATCCTGATTAATTATGTATTCATTTATTTTTATGCATATTAGTATAAGGTTTTAGTAATATTGTGAGTGTTTTCATTATTACAATTATTATTGACATTGTTGGTATTCATATATTCAATAACATTTAGCAGTAATGCTAAATGTTATTGAATATATTAATAACAACGATTTTTAACATTTATGTTAAAAATAAATGAATACATAATTAATCAGGATAAATGTGCTGTCAGATTTGTAATAGTTAAACGAGGTCTGATCAGGGGTGTTGAGGTTCTGATATACAGTTTTAAAGAGGTGAAACATTTTCTAGGGAAATGTAGTCTATGAGCAAGTTTTTCCAATGCGTTATGTGAATAATGTTTTGGGATTTCCAGTTCAAGAAGATCTTGGCAATGGCTAAGGCTACAAGGAGCATCCGTTTGTTTGTTATTTCCTGATCGAAAGTTGATAGATCACCTAGCAGACAGAGGAGGGGGGGATAATGGGATGTGGCAGCCCAGGAGGCGCTATAGGGATTCAGTGACTTCTTTTCAAACGTGTTTAATGGGTGGCCAATGCCATGTGGCATGTATATAGGTGTCTGGTTTTGTGAGCAGTGTGAGCAAATTTCTGATGTGAATCCCATTTTAGCCAGCCTTTCCCCAACATAGTGGGTTCTATGAAGAGTTTTATACAGTATGAGCTGAAGGTTGGCGTTTTTAGTCATGGAATAAATACATTTAAAAAAAAATTGAGTCCAGAAGTCGGTATCAGGAGCAATCGAAAGGTCTTTTTTTCCCATTTGATTGTTGGTAAAGTTATGGTTTTATTTGAATTAGACTTACATATTTATATTTGTTTTTTTTTTAGAGAAACTTTGGGTTAAAATTGCAACAACATTTGCAATGGAATGTAACAATATAAAGGATAGTTCACCCACAAAATTCTGTCACTCACCCTCATACTGTGTATGGTTTTTCTTTTTTTCTGGATGAATGTTGTTTTGGTCCAATTATATGGACAAAAACGATTCTTCAAAGTACCTTCTTTCATGTTCCACAGAAGAAATAAAGTCATGCAGGTTACATGCGAGTTGCTGTGCTATAGGGAAGCACAAAGAGTTATCGACATGCTCTATGTTTCCCTCCAACAACTAATTACAAACCTCAAGGCAACATGCATCTCTATAACCTACACAGCACGCTTGGCCTGATCTCAAATCGGTGCTGAGCCCAGATGATCCATGTAATATAAACACTCTCTCAGTTGAGTTACATCAGCACAAATGACTGTCTGCGGCATTTAATTCATTCGTTCGGACTCATTTTTCATTCGTGTAATTATAAGCACTGCCACTCTGAATCACACAAATGAGCTAAAGTGTGTGATAGCCGGAGTGCCATGCGTTATTAAGACAGCGTTTGGGTTTACTACTGGTTTGTAAGACGATCCCATTAGGCTGATGTTAAAACCCTGTTCAGACAGCAGGATTAGGACTGGATTTGGAGCAGGGTAAAGTGTATCTGTCCTCGGAGAGGGAGGATATGCAAGAATCGAGAGTGAGCGTGTATGTGTGTGTGTGTGAGAGAGAGAGAAGTCTGGTTGTTATGTGGAAAAATGATGGCATGAGCTTTCCGAACATTTGTCACGTTCAGTTCAATGTGCTGTTCTTGTGTCACAGCAGAGCTCAACTCTAGAGCTGAACTCCCTTTATCAAGTGCTCCTTAAATGGTGTGCTGGCAGAACGCTGTGCGTCAGCTGTTTCCAAAGGGCCCTCAGGATGAGAGTTTAAAAAGTATTGTAAAACACCCCTGCTCTGTTTTAGAGGTAGTTAGACGTTGTAAGTGCTCTTTTGTGAGGGCCTCTATACCCTTTATGGATGGCAAAATAGCGATGAGATTTGTTCTGTGAAAGATGGGTGTGTGTTTTTCTGTATCCTATGTTGATTATGTCTATATTTACGTTGTTGCCAATAATATCTGCACTGTTACTGCACTTTTTGTGTTTATTGTATTTATTGCTTTTATTTATCTGGCCCCTGACCCAAACCCCTGTCTTCTACTGCGCTCAATTTCACATCTATTTTCTTCAAGCTGCTAAATCCGGTTTCAGTGCCTTCGCTCTGCACCTCATGTGTTGCATATCTTGGCCCTCTGGTAAAACAATAATTGATTCTCTCTTGCACACATGTATGACCTGAATAACAATAATACTTGAAAAACAGTGTTTTTTTATCTGATGGGCCATAACATGAACACAGGTCTGTTCTGACAAATAATAAAACACAACTAAGAAAAAATGCTGGTTTAAAAAAAACAAAACAAGTTGGGTTGAAAATGGACAAACCAGTCATATGTCAAGCCAGTCATATGTCAACAGGAACAGTTTAGAGTATGAGAAAAAAAAAGAATATATATATATTTATTTATTTATTTATTAATATAAAAATTTAAAACGGTGCAAACACCATTTAATAATGGCAAATGGATGGACTGGATGGATGGTAAATGGACTGCATTTATATAGCGCTTTTATCCAAAGCGCTTTACATTTTTGCCTCACATTCACCCATTCATACACCGACGGCGATGTCAGCCATGTAAGGCGCCATCCAGCTCGTCGGGAGCAGCTGGGGTTAGGTGTCTTGCTCAAGGACACCTCGACACTTGGTCAGGTGGAACCGGGGATTGAGCCACCAACCTTCTGGTTTGTAGACAACCTACATGAACCACTGAGCCACTGCCGCCCCAGTTAATAATGGTGCAAACACCAGTAAATTAACGAGCACAAACCTTTGTAAATCACCTCTTGTGATTCATTTCAGTTTTGCACCTGAAAGGGAAACTCCTACAGATGCAATAAGGTCAGCCACAAAAATAACCATTTTCGGCAGTAATTTATTACTGTTTTTACTAAACCCTGACTGTCGTTTTTTTTAATGCCAAAAAAGGGTTTGTTCTGCCGTGAGCTATTAGTAAATCTGGCACTTTAGGTACAAAAGTGTACCTTTAGAAAGGCTTTTGTACCTTTTTTTTTTTTAGAGCATTACTATAGAAATCAACATTAGTCAAGTTGAATTACAGTATGTTGTAAGAGTATGTCTGTACAGTATGTTGTAAGAGTATGTCTGTACAGTATGTTGTAAGAATATGTCTGTACAGTATGTTGTTGGGTGTTGTTAGCTATTGAATAAACTACAATGTTAACTTGCAGAACCTTATAAAGTGTTTCCAGATTTGTTTTGCAAAAGCACTTGCGATCCACTCTGGTAGACCAAGCTACTTTACGTTTTGTTGGTGTTTTCAAGTACACATGTATAAACAAACAGCGACCTCTGACCTACCCATTACTGTGTGCATGTGTGTGTGTGATGTTAGGCTCCTGTGAGAATCTCATTACCAGGTGAACTGACCTATATGGCACACAGGGACCCAACATGATTAGCCTTCATTTCTGCACCTCGCCTTTACACACACACACACACAGACACACACACACACATACACACACACACACACACACACACACACACACACACACACACACACACACACACACACACACACACACACACACACACACACACACACACACACACACACACACACACACACACACACACACACACACACACACACACACACACACACACACACACACACACACACACACACAGGTACAGTTATGTAAGGTGCAGTCTTACCCTCATTACAGAGCTCAGCGTTCACAGCAGGCTCTGTTCCGTGAGCTTCATGCCTCACGGTGGGTTTTGGGTCCTGAACTCATACTACTCATTATATCCAACCACCACACTCCCACATACTCACTGCACAGTATCCAGCAGAGATATAAACTCATACCGCATTCAACCATTCTCCTCAAGTATACACCTCTGCAAATGTCTTTTTTTAAATGACTCTTGTTTAAAACAATAACAGTTAATTTAGACAACAACAACAACAAAAAAGTTTTGGACTTTGGAAAAAACAAAAAAACATTTATTCACCATGAAAAATGACAGTAATGAAATTTACAGTGTTTTAACATAAAATACTTATATTTTAAATTAATGCTGTTCTTTTTAATAAGAAGAAGAAATGTTTATTATTATTCAACATTATTCTCACCCTCACATGTATGACTTATTATGTGGAACATAAAATAATATTTATTATTCAAAATATCTTCTGTTGTGCTCCACAGAAGAAAGAAATCTTTATGAAAATGGAAATCACCAATAAGAAAAACACTGAAGTAAAATTATTCAAGGAACTGATATTAAATGTGCTTAATTAATAAAAGTGAAAACAGCATAAATAATGTCAAGGCCACCTAGATGAGTGATGCAGTTCTGGAGTGTATTTTAGGATATGTAAGAGCTGTTAACTCAAGAAACGCTCCGAGTGATTCAGTGAATGATTGTTGTACTTTTGTGGCGTTGGGAAACAACAGTAAACTAAAGAAATTAAGTCTCAATACTACAGGAATAGTCCACAACAAAATAGAATTAAGATATGAAATATGTATTTGTGAAAGGGCTGCATATGTAGTCGCTCACCACAGAAGTGCTCTGTGCAATGCATCATTTTTGGTGTTTCCACCAGAACTGAAGTAAGAAATTACCCTTGCTCGCCTCTGCCTCAATAATAATAATATATCACATATAATTAATGTCGAGAATGATGCATGTTTTCACAGTACGTATTGTAGCTGATGATTTTAGCATTGCTATTACAGGCAGACACATGAGGTCTCAAATCACATGGCTTGTTTGCTCAGGCAAACGACACTAACGTTGAGTTACACTAACTTTTTCAGGTAAAATCAGTTTTGAAGATATACTCATTCAGCAAATAACGTTAGCATTATTATTGTCAGACATTTTCATGAGCACATGTGGTTCTTTTTATTGATTCACAACTCCCAAGAACATGATATCGAGCACATGGCACCTTGGTAAAAATGGAAATGTTAACAGCATTTTATTGATTTCTGAACACTCTATCTGCTAAAATGACAAATATGAAGATTTCTGCAGGACAGCATTCTACTACTCAATTATGAGTTTCTGAACATTCTACTACCTATGAGTAACTTTGCAACTGTAAACTAACTCTCATTAGAGTATAAGTAAACTGTCTGCTTAATAACAATGTTTTGGGATGGTCCTGCAACAGACATTCTGCTGTATCCCCATTATCTCAGCATCACTTTCTTTTGAGTTTAGAGTAGGTCTACACCTGTAGTGGCAGAGTTCACCTCATTCTCTCATTCACTCAAAACTTTTTTTTCCTTTTGCTTTCACCTGCTGGTGTGATTTCATGCAGTGCCATTTAACATTCTGAATTAATTTCATTTGACTATGCTTTCCTGCATGTCCCTCATATCTTTCTCCTCTGTTTTTAACGCCCCGGACAAGAAATGTAACAAATTTAACAATTTGTCACACATTTTCAGCTCAACATGGACCTTCTTTGCAAAAATTGTTTTTATGTGTGTGTGTGTGTGTGTGTGTGTGTGTGTGTGTGTGTGTGTGTGTGTGTGTGTGTGTGTGTGTGTGTGTGTGTGTGAGAGAGAGAGTCTACACAGTTGTGTCTCATTAACTTTCGTCTTGACATTTTTCTTTATCTCTGTGTTTTCATTTCCCTCCCTAATTCAAAAACGTATTGAAGTTTTTGCTCAAAGATTAATTACTTTTCCATTATTTTTTCTTTGACTTACACTCTTGTGTTTATTCATTGGTGTTTAGTTGCTGTAACTACACCATGCTACTGCTAAAAAATAATAATAAAAACATATTGTAGACCAAACATAATTACAAGTATTATTGATTTGTATAGTACCATATTCTCAGGAAAATAAGTCACACCAGGTCAAAATTTGAAGGAAAAGAAAATGAAACTACTTTATAATGGATTTACTTCCATAATAGATTGTTCTATACTGTGATGTTTTAGTGGTGGGGTTAGGGTTAGGTCATTCGTATGAAATCATACAAATTGACCAACATGTCAAATATACAATTTAGTAAAAATCATGTCATAAAAATTAGCCACCTCGTAAAATACGTGTGAGATCGGGTCGGAAAAGCGCTGTAATAAACTTGGACTCGAGCACCTCTTCCATTTGACACAAATGCAAATGTGTGTTCTTTGTGCATGTTTTGTGTGCTTGACTTTGATGGCATTATATAAATCGCTTCGGAATATAAATTACAACATGTTTCAGATGAGAAAAACGTGTCTTCTGAAAATACAGTAGATTTCTTTTGTCAGTGTGAAATGAACATATTCTTTTCCTTTCTTCAGCTCATGTTCTTGTGGTGCCATCAGCCAATCAGCATCATTATGTTATTACGTTCCTACGGCTAGGGCTTAAATGAATGGCTTGTGTGCCCAGAAGTGAGTGTTCATGAGGAAAGATGCAGGTTTGAGGAACTGCTATTGAAATGAATGGGAATGTTAAGACTAATCATCAGCTGAACATCCCTGAAGCTCTTCCCATCACATACAGACCCGTCTCCAGTCACACATCCCTAAAACTTCTCCTATTATCCCCCTGCTTCTAGAGTGCTTCAGAGTGACAGCTTAAAAGTTGATTACACTCCTGTGTAGCATTAATAATTCATGTCTTTTGGCTGAAACAAAAGAATAAAGGCCATTAAACATTTATGTTCATTCATTAAAACTAAAAGGATAGTCTCAATTTAACTGTATAAAGTATTCATGGTATCTAGCGCCAGCCCAGGGCACCGGATCAGATGTTGATTTACCGGCATTGCTATGGTTGTGTATCGCGCTAAATGTTAGTCATTAATCAGCATCTCTATGTGCAAAGACACTGTTCTCAAGTCCCAACCGCCTTCAATGCTGTGGCTACAGAAATACTTCAATATGTAATCAGATGCATTTTTCCCTTCGGATTGAAAATGAAGTGGCAAATGGGTGTCGATGTTGTTGGACTCTGTAATCCTGTACCTGTGGCTGTAATTATGCCTGATTTGTGTCTTGCGCTTAAACTGTGATTCATCCAAATGGCTCATTTTCTCATTTCCTCCTCTATGTTCTTCCTAATTAAAGCGCCTCTGTTTTCATCATCTCTCCTCAAACCCGTTATTGCAGCATTCTTAAATGAGAGAAGCTGGGCTTTTTGCATAAACAACTGTAGCTTTCTCCTACTAGCCATTTATGTCATTTCTCATTGTCATAATATGCATCATCATGAATGCATAACGTTGTCAAATCTACCCTTGAGATAAAATTTCTGGTTGATAGAATAGTCAGGTGTGAGAATGGGAAATAGCAGTTATTTTCTTTTCTGTCCCATTCCAAGAACCATTAAGGCAAACATACGAATAAATACTGCTATAAAACTGACAGAATTCTAGGGAAATAAATTGGTAATTAAAGCCATTTAAAATTAAAGATTGAAGATATTGGTTGAAAAGAATCCTTTTTTCTCTTTCATAATTGTGTTGTCTGCCATATTTAGAGTACAGTTAATTTATCATGTTAATGTAATAGAAACTGATGTTGATACATTGATTCTTTGTTCTGTTAATATGTCAGAGCCTTTCCAAAATAATTGATGCATTAATCAGGAGTGCAGGCTTTTATTTCCATGTCTGTGATGTATTGTCCTTTTTATCCACCAGTCTCAGTCTTTCTGGATGTATCTTTGTTTCATTCTAGGGCAACACATATTTGATCACCCTGTTATTAATGCTGTTTAAACTAATTCCAGTTTTATGTTTTTAAAGTAAAGCAAAGTGATAATAAATACTTCATCGATACATGACTTTGTATGTGACTGTGTGATGTAACATGTATGCAAGTGTGTACTGGAAGGAGTGGGTGCAAGAGCTTTATACACAAGTAATACTCTTTGTGTGGTATACTATATATACTTTTCATTCTTCAGTTTTAAAATACTTATCATGAACAGAAACTTTCCAACTTTCACTGTGTATGTACATGTGTCCAAACCCCTAAACTTGTACTCATCGATCCTGTGGGCTTGAAATAATGATCACACAACTCTTAAAATCACAATGCATGAAATTGGAAGGAGAGGACTGAGAGAGCGAGGGAGTGAGTGAAGCATATGAGTGGAAACAGAATGTTTATTAAGAAGACATGTGGTTAAAGCGGCAGACTCTACAGACTCAGTCATTCTGGCTGCACCAATGAAAGACATTAGGAACAGCTACAGCAGAAATAACTCTTATTTAGTGTGTTTTTGTTATCAGAAATTATAACCAAACTCAACTGTAAATAACAGTTTTATATTGGGCACTTCTTTGCCTATAAAATCAAATTTTGTAAGTCTGTTTCTGTTTCAAATTATTAACTGCCTGTCTGTCTTCTAACACACACCCACACGCACACAGGCACGCATGAAAGCGTAAAGGCTACGATTTTAATTAAATAAATAATGCCCAGCGTGTGAGTGAAGATCGGATCTGTGATCAGTAGTAAACACTGCTAGTGCTCCCTCTGAAAGCACTGCAAGTTTGAGTCGCATAACGTGCGTAAAAAAAAGACAGTTTATTAACATGTTTTTTACTCACTTCATATAATCAGTTGAGTGTTTGATATTTCCTTTTTGTGAGCTGTTATGGCTTCTTATCACAGAATGAGGCAGACGATTCATTATTTTAAAGTATTCTATAAAGTCAATTAGCACTGTATATTATAATATAGTTTATTATCATGAAAATACCCAAGAAGGCTCGGAGAACTCAAATATACCATATATTTTCACGGTCCTGTGTTTATTGTCATGTTTAATCAAAGCTCTACAGCACTAGCTTCACATTTAGACATCTAGACATTTCTAAGTTCTTTTAGTCATAGGCTGCCTGCATGTTAACAGGTAACAGGTATTATATATATATATATATATATATATAAAAAGACATGACAAAGCCCAACCCGTTCTCACTCCCAAGGCGTCAAAATCCGAAGCATGGTCAAGTGCCTTCCGCGTCACAGTTAAGACGCTAAAGGTGCCCCTGGGCGTCATTTTGCGACGCGCTGGGTGCTCCATTCATTACAATGATAAACCTTTGGCGTCATAAACAGACGCATTTCATTATTTGCGTTTATAAAAGCAGACATGATTTTATTAATATTTAAAGGCTACTTTTATAGTTTGGAGCAACTAACTCCACTCCTACCCTAAACCTACCCATATCTAAACAATATAAAACACATAACAGGCAAATAAATGTACAGTCACAAGTATTTATTGCAAAAACAGACCAAAGCAGTATAAAAGTATTAACTCATGTTGCATTCCAAGTCTTCTGAAGTCATACGATATCTTCATGTGAAGAACAGAGTTGATCTTGACGTTTTAATCGCTGAAATGATGATCCCGCTGCCCCGTGAACGAACTCATTCATATCTCATTCAAATAATTCAAAAGACTCCTGAGCATGACGCAACCGGTCACAAGACACACGAGAGCCAATGACATTTTACAATCAATGCTGACGTAATGACGCAGTTGGTCACAAGACATACGAGAGCCAATGCAATTTCTTCTGCGAATGGAGATGCTGATCGCTTTTGGGGATTTTCTTCATACAAATCAATCGTTTGGCCTCGAAAAATTTGGATTATTTAACTTTTTTGAATAACTCGTGGATGCAGTAGTATGTTATATCCTGTGTTTTATATCATGTTCACACAAATGGGTAGGTTTAGGGATGGGGTTGGGTTACATGTTAAGCATGTCTAAATAGCGTAAATAAAATAAATGTAAATACAATTATGCTTGCTGATTAAATTGAAAAACACACTCCCAACATGTCATAATGACAAAATTATAAACTAATACAATTTCACCCTGACGATAACATTACTAATACCCAGTGCGTCTGTGTATGACGCCAAAGGTTTCTCACTGAAATGAATGGAACACCCAGCGCGTCGAAACATGACGCCTTGGGGCACCTTTAGCGTCTTAATTGTGACGCAGAAGGCACTTGACCATGCTTCGGTTTTTGACGCCTTGGGAGTGAGAATGGGTTGCAAAGCCTCATAAGAATTTCCCAAACACCTCATTCCATTAATGCGTTCCCTTAGTTCGCTGGAGAGAACGCATGAAAACAAAAAGCAGCAAATAACTCAAAGAAGCCTAGGACACAGTTTAGGAAGGATCCAACTGTCAGTTAATACTCCTGAGAGACTGTCGAACCAACTGCACATTTTCTTTCTTTGTTTTTTTGGTTTTAATGTTGGGATTCAGATTGAATACTCATGCTGCCAATCTGCTCTTGTTATATAGATCTGAGATGTGTATGCAGTCCCTGTAGCCTAGAAATCTAGACGCACCCTAGCGGCAGCAAATTTAATTTGCCCGCAAGTGTCGTCTAGGAACTCTCAATACCCTTCTGAGCTGTGTTCCTCAAAATCTGGACGGCCCAATCACATCGTGTATAGATTCGGCGGGCGGGGCCATAATGACGACGGCCGAGTTGCGTTTGCGTGCTTCTAGTAAACACAGAAACTGGCGAACGGCGGCGGTCTTTCGAATCAGCTCTGACCGCGACTCTGGAAGACTTGGAGTTAAGCTTTTCTCTGAGAAAAGAACAAAGAGTGGCACTGAAGTCATTCTTAAAAAGGGAAGATGTGTTCGGAGTTTATCCGACCGGATACTGCGAATGTTTAATCAGTCAGCGAGCTCTGCTTCACCATCGTTGCTCTGGTTGGTGTAGCGCTATCTTATCGCGTGCAGAGGGAGTTTGAAAGACAACCGTTTATCCCTCCCCTCGGATTGAGCCCGTCTATGGTGAGTTTCCAGACCAAACATCCTGATGTGGGTCTGGCTTGTCAGGCTACAGTCCCTGTCACTTTGCTCAGGATCGATCGAACTGTACTCTACATGTTGTAAAATTGCACAGGAGTATCCTCTAAATCAATATGTCTGTATCTAAGTGCACAGGGCTAGAGCATCAGTGTATGTACAAATAGAACATGCGGAGACAGGCTAAGCAGTTGGATCCTCAGAGGTCAGCGCTAGGGCTAATAACAAGGTCTGATTTATGACTGCAGCTAGACACAGACAGAGAGAGATAGACTGCTGGTAAAGTTTACTAGATGTAAATCAGCAGATGTCATTCAGTCCACCAAAGATTTGGTCAGTTTTGAAGTTTAAAAACCTTAAATAATAAAGGGAGGCGGATAAACCTGCGAGTATATTGAGAAAGACTGTACATTTTAAATGCTTTAAATTGTCTAAAAACAGATTTAGGATAAGAGGGCCTAAAGCTAACAGAAACAGACATCCAAATTTTGATTTCATTGGCAACTGTCATGCCTTCATCCAGAAAGCGGACTGTTGAATTTTAATAAATCATCTATGTTTTTTTTTTTTTGTAGCTTGACAGCTCCAGTCCGTATTCACATCCATTATATAGAAAAGAAGGCCTATAGGTTTGAAACATGAGGACGAGTAATGACAGAAAGTTCACTTTTTGGGTGAAGAAATCCTTTAAAGCGTTGCCATCCAGGATGCAGTTTTTATTTTAATATGTATTCACAAATATGCACACACAGACACACACACACACAGCTTTTCTCTAAGCAGGCAAAGGATTAAGATTACACCACAGCTGCCTAGCAACAATTTGCTCTGAACTTTTTTCTAACAGGAACTTTAATACTTTGAAGCTGTCCAAAGTTATGGGTCTGAAATCATCCCTCAGAGGGAAACCTAAGCTTTCAAATCATCAGCTCTCTACACGTCTTCTAACACACCACACACACACACACACACACACACACAACACACACACACACACACACACACACACACACACACACACACACACACACACACACACACACACACACACACACACACACACACACACACACACACACACACACACACACACACACACACACACAGATGGATAAACTACACTAAAACTAGATTTTAACTATAAACCCTATAAACCTGTTGTCATCAAGTACACCATGTATCTTATTAAATTAACCAATCCACTTTGTGTTATATGAATTTAATGAATTTAAGAGCACTTCAACAATTATCGATGAAGCTTCAATGGATATAAAGTCTCATGAACTTTTCACTTGTTTATAATTATTTAAAATGCTTGTAAAATTGTACCTTTAGGGGTACAACAGCTTGTCCCTGGCAGTACACTTAAAGGAACAACTTGGTATCTTATTTACCCCGAAAAGGTGCATATTTGTATCTCAGATTATACCCTTAAGGCACTGCTATGAACCTTAAGGGGTAAATAAGATACAAAGTTGTTCCTTTAAGTGTACTGCCAGGGACAAACTGTTTTACCCCTAAAGGTTTTTTTTGCAAATAATAATATATACTATTTATCTATAAATATTTAAGGGATCATAAATGTGTTTTATTCTTGCAACATTGCTCAAAAAATGAACTAAGAATGAAATGAAGTGTGAATGAATTTGCGTCGCTTATTTTACTATAATTGTGAAGACACAGTAAAACAGGAAACCAATAAAACAAATCATTTTTTCAAACATGTAATGTAACGTTTAATTGTTTGAAAACAATAGGAGCCTTTTTTCTTTTAGTACAGAATCCTTCCCTGTTCTCATCATTATACATCTCTTCCTCCTTTTCCCCTAAAGATTGCACCATAATCATCTTCATATTAGAGTTGTCTTTTGTATACAAATGCCAATACAGCAGTAGAATCTTGTTTTTAAAGGTGTGGTGTACAATTTCTTCATCACTAGCAGCATCAAAAGAAATTGTAAAAACAATTTTTTTTAACAAGCTTTCCAGCCTTTCCATTGTCTTACAGGATGTCTGTAAAAACTGCAGAGAACTATCCAGTAACATTCCCATTCATCTCAATGCCATTTGCTCAGCTGGCGTCGGACCTCCTGTGAATAATTTGCTAAGAACCTCCTTGGTTGCTGTGGTTACAGAAAGTGTTGTAAAAAAATAACAATAATTTAATTGCAAGAAATGTAAAAACCAATTTAAAGCCACAGTTATGCTTCTAAAAATACAGATGAAAAGGCTGTATGCCTTTATTACAGTATGTCAGCAGTCTATGATAAATGAATTAAGTGCAGCAGCTAAGTGCCTGTTAATTAATTATGCTAATTGGGTGATTGTGGGTTTGTAAATTTGTGTAATGCTCATAATATGATGCTATACTGTGTGTTTGATGGATTTTTACAGGGCTATGCGTTTTATTCTATCTCTTTGTCAGAGAAGAGCAGGTATATGGCTTAGTTCACCTTGAAATTATGTGTGAAATAGCATCAGACTGAGTTGACATCTTAATAAAACGATTGTTAGACACAGCAATCAAATAATTGTTTGCGAGGATGTGACACCAACAGTCAGGAAATTGTTGTGTAAGTGATTTCATGGTAATGTAAGAGGAGGAGGGAAGTGTCTCTGTGATGAGGATAAACACTGCCCATCACTCACATCACTGTCCCCTCAGAGCAGACATGAGCAATCAATATAACTACAAGGGTCAGATGTCAGCACCCCTCCTTCTCCCCTGAGGATCTGAGAATGTGATAAAGCTCCTCTCACTATCACGCACCTTTGATTCTGCCTTGTAATGCAGCTACAGCAACCCTCACATTCAGTTTGGTATCCCACTTTCAAATCTCAACTAAAAACGTTTCTTTTCTTACAGCATTTCCAACCCTCCTCTATTTAGTGTTTTGCTGTTTGGTTACTGTATATTTGTATGTGTATATGTATGTACAATATTGATGCTTATGTTTAATGTTGTGTGTTTTTTTTTTTATACAGCGACTTTGAGCTTGTGAAAGGTGCTATAGAAATAAAACATATTATTATTTTCATACAGTAGCTCAAAAAATACTGCACACAGAAGTGTCAGGTTAAATTATTGACACAATTTCAACTTGATATATATTTTTAAATGCCCTCCATGAAAAAATGCTGCACAACTTACTGGTTTAAGTTTGGGGTCATAAAACATGAATGGTCTGATTCATATTCGTAACATACTTGCCTGTTTATATATGTTTATCATGTTTATCTAAAATGCATAATGTAAGTATGTATACTTTAAAATATCACAATAGTTTTATATAAATAATTGTTCTTGTTTTATGTTATTATTAAATGTAAGTATTACTGTGGTGTTATCAATATATTTTAAGGTAAACATCAGGTATTTATAGTTCGAGTAAATATATTGATATGTTAAATTGACATTATATCACAATTTATTTTAAAATACAGGCATCTGTCAAAACAGCATACCTTTTGTCCCGACTGGTACTGTGTGGTTTCAGCTCTTTGGACATTTGCTTGGCATTGGTGTCTCCGCACTGGCATATTCTGACCAGGGGAAGGCAACAGCTTGGTGCTGGTGGAAATATGACCAAAGGCATCTCAAGATCTCTTGTAAATTGCATCCAGTCTGGCCATTTGTTTGCGGATGATACCCAGAAAAAAAAACTTATACTGAGATGCCCAGGAGTTGAAAGAAGGCCTTCCACACTTGGGAGATGAATTGGGGACCTCTTTTGGAGACTATGTCCTCTGGTAAGTCATAATGGCAGAATACTTGGTGGAATAAGAGTTCTTTAGCTTTGAATGCAGTGGGTAGGCCCTTGATAGGGACCAGTTTAAAGGCCTTGGAGAATCAGTTGACAATGACACATATACAAGTGTGATGATTTGATGGAGGAAGGTTGGTCATGAAATCCACCCCCAGATGAGATCAGGGCCGTCTGGGTATCGGCAGAGGTACCAATTTACCTTCCGGCAGCTTCCTTGGAGTGTTGGAGATGGCACACCCTTAGCATCCTTTAACATACTAGGAGATATCCTGGGTCATTTTGGGCCACCAGTAGCGATCTTGTAGGAGCGAGACGGGTAGCTGGCTGCCTGGGTGTCCAGAACCCATAGAGGAATGTGTTGAATCCATGAAGGACAGAGACGGCAGGCGGATGTTAAGTGTAAACGTCCCATAGGACCTTGTGGCGGAGCATGTTTCGGTGAGGGTTGCCTTGCGGATTTGATCACCGAGGGACCATTGAATAGGGCTAACCACCATGGCTAGAGGGAGAACAGGAACAGGAGGACTAGAGTTGGGTTCATGGATGATGTGTGGATCTCACACTTCTCCAACTTGAGGTAAAGGTGGTGTTTTCACGTGTTTGTAATGTTTAGCCTGGTTCCAGGAGTAGACCAGAATGACGTCGATGTAGACACTGACAAAGCATTGGAGGTACTCCCGAAACATTCATATACCACTGGAATACAAAGGGGGAGTTGGACAGGCCATGCGGCATTACCTGATTCTTGTAGTAGCCTGCTGGGGTGATGAACGCCGTCTTCTATTCATCACGCTCACTAATCCAAATGACATTTTAGGCACTCCTTAGGTCAAGCTTGGAGAAGATACAAGCCCCATGGAGCTTTACCAATGCAGCAGGGACCATAGGAAGAGGATAAATTTACTTTACAGCCCAGTACTCGATACAAAGCTACAAGCCTCTTTCCTTTTAGCCACTAAGAAAAAGCTAGATGTGGCAGGGGATGTTGATGGATGGATGAAGCATTAGTGGAGAACCTCCTGAATGTACTCTTTTATGGCCTTCTGTTTCAGGATAGACAGTGGGTAAATCTTACTCTTAGGTCAAAGAGAACCCAGGCAGCAGGTCGATGGGGCAATCTCATGGCCGATGAGGTGGAAAACAGGTCACAAACCCTTTATTGAAAAGGTATTCTGGAGGAATTTCAGTTTTACCCTCGATTTCTGTGATTTTGACGGAGGTGGAGTTCAACTGGAGACTGGATGAAGAGTTTGCATGTTGTTGGTAGTCCCAAGTGTGCAGATGGTTTGTTAACAGATAACAGACAGTTGACAGTGGGTTTGTGTTGAGTCATCCAGGAGCTTCCCAGGATGATGTCAGTGGTGGAAACTTCCAGCACCATGAACAAAATCTTCTCATGCAGGCAGCTGATGCGGAGTGTTATGGCGGGGAAGAAGTGACGAACACGACCATGACCCATTGGTTTGCCAAGAATTGTGTGAATGGTTCATTCCTGTGGACATTGTTTCCTCTGGAGGTTGAGTTTTTCACTAGGTGTGGTGGTCGTATTGGGCAGTTTGTAGGGATGTGGCCTTATCCACAATAGAAACACTCCACAAGTTGTGAACTAATCTTCTTTGTCACTCTGCATGGGACAAATGATATTAGTCCACCTGCATGGGTTCAGGTGCTGGAAGGGCGACAGATGGAGTGATGGGCAGAGGATATGAAGCAGGCGGATCCAGAGAACAGGCTGAAAGAGGTTGAGAGATGCGTATGACTTTCTGGACTGAAGGTGTCATCATAGATATCCATCTGGTTGAGCACTTCAGGATTTAAACACTTGCGAAAAGTGGTAAGCAGAGCTGTGACCTTCCAGCCACTAGATGCCGCTAAGGTGCGGAACTAAATAAGTGCTGATCAAAGAGTTACCGTGGCGAAGTTTGAATAGTGGATCATAAACGGATAATACTTGAGGCGGATTGGCCGAAGACTTCCTTGAAGTGACTGCAGGTGACTAATGAGCTTGTGAAAGGGCCATCTGATTTCCAGATGGATTTTGCTCTTTGGAGGGCTCGTCTGGACCGCAGGGAAATCATTAAGTTGACACACGCCCATCCAGTAGCGAAAAGCTGTGGTTGCATCTCAAAATAGAGTGAACATTGCAAAAGGAACTCACTGCAATCCTCCGCCTATCCAGTGTATGTTGCTGGTCGGGCCATGGGACAGACAGAGGCAAGTGGAGAAGAAGCAGTAGGTACAGAGGGTAGATGTTGATGAACTGCTTACATGAGTTTGACCATAGGATCCATAGGATAAATGATGAGGTGCAGGTGAAGTGAGTCAGTACTTTGGTGACTGTAAATGAGTGGGCGGGTCCTGGTGATTATGTGATGATTGGGGCTGTGATGGTGTAGCTGACTCCGTGACAGCACCAATATGCAATTTCCCATAACACCTGAAACAACACATCTTTAATAATAACCTTAACAGGATAGTAGGTTATGATTAAGTCAGATGAATTTGAAATTACTTTTATTATTCTTTCACATCATCTTTGGGGTTTTTGGGTCCCCAACCATGAAAAGATCATTCAAAACAAATTAGTGGGGGTTTATTGAGAGTTTACACATTCTTATTAAAGAAATATCCCACTTTTATATTGCCAGACCACATTAAAGGTCTATTTGCATTAATTTACTGTGTTACTTTTTTATTGGACTGCACAACACCATTGTTCTAGGTTTGCAAAACTTAACTTCAAAGCCTGTGTTCCAGCATTAGACTATTTTTATATATATGATATAGCTTGTGTTACATCAGCATGTTTACCAACCGCATCTGAGATCAGTCCTGTCACTGGAGGGCTTACACAATTTCTCGGATCTAACACTTACACTCACTGCTTTTGCTGGTATGTATGTAAATATGTATTTGAAGTGTCAATAATAACTGTTTGCAAGAGACCACCACAATAGCAGCAAACACACACAAGGCTTTGGTTAAACCGTATCTCTTAAACCGTCTCATAGGCATCACTGGAGTACTGCTACAGCTTAATCAATTTACAGCCTATGGCAGCAATGACAGAATGTATTCATCCTGTCAGTTATTCATAAAGGAGTATTTATGATGCCAGATGTTTTTAGTTTACACCATTACTCATTCTGAAACCGAAGCCTGTGTTCTATAACATGATATCACATGATTGCACAACTGTTTTTCTGTGCTATATAATTTTTTTATGTAATGAAATATACATGTATCTTCAATATTGCAAGTGATTTAAATCAGTGAATTGAAAGCTGGAAGATGAAAGCTGTTTATATTTATGTGATGTATACTATACACAGATACTGGTTTGGCAAAGTTAAAGGGACAAATGTTATCTTGTCATTCCAAATCTGTATGACTTTCTTTCTACACAAAAGAAGATATTTTGAGAATGTTTTTTTTATTATTTATTATTATTTTGCCCATAAAATCCAAGCGAATGTGCACCAAATGTTTGATTACCAGCATTCTTCAAAATATCTTTGTGTTGCAAAGAAAAATAAAAGTCAGACAGATTACAGTTCAGGGTGAGTAAACAACATACCTTTCCTCACTTATTATACACTTTATTGAGTAACAACTGATTTTTACATAAACCAAAAAGCACTTATAAAGCATGTATATCCATTATCCTAGTGAAAATTTTAGTTGAAAGTACATTATACAGATTTATTTATTTATTTATTTATTTAAAAGTAACTACTCAATTTTAATGGTGTCAACTTAATTAAGATCCTCATTGATTTGGTACCAGATAAATTCTGTGCTGACTATAAAAATAAATGATATAATCTGCCGGTTTCATATTTTCCAAAATATTGCCAAGTAGCTTGACTAGTTTAACTACTTATAACATTATAAATAACACTTAAAAAATATAGCTTGCAGTAGTGAAATAGCTTCCTCATCACTGCTAATAGACTGTGTAAAATGACCCTGACAGTGTGCAGCTAAATCAATGTCTCTGTTTAAAAAATAGTTCTCCATCTAAAAGAGATCTTTATTCAGTCAGGCAATAATATGATGTAAATGATGTGAGGACTATACACTCGATTCATTAATTCATCTTTGAGCTGCATTAATTCCCATCCACACAGTTTAGAAGAGCATGACTGATACATCCTTCAAGTCGAAACCCTGAAGATTAAAAACTAGAATAATGTTGGGGACTATCAGCATCACAAATTAGAAGTCAATGGATATGATGATGTCAAGAAATGCAAGATGGCTGTTCAACAGTGCTGAAAATAGCGTTATCACTAAATAGACTTTTTGATCAAATTTTGATGAGGAAGGATATGTTTTCTGCATGTCGCTGCATTTGCTATCTTTCTCTTCAGATGAGCGTATTTGCATGTCTGGAAGCTGTTTTGTTTGTGGATTTGAACCTACAACCGTGACACCCTGCCACATCACCCTCAGAGTCACAATGTGTTAAACAAGTCACAGTCTTGTCAGGCAGTTGAAATGCGGAGCTCCGGAGTCTTAGTCCAGCTTGGCAGCCTGAAGTTCATAAAATATTGAAGAGCTGCTGCCCCTGTGGTGCTCTGTCCGATACCACTGAGTGAACGGCGTCCCAGGGTGATTCCTGGTAGCCCAGAAACGGTCAGATCCAGACACCCTCACTCATTTGCCCCCTTTGCCTTCTCATGTTGAGTGTTTAAACAGATCCTTTAGAGAGCCTTTAGGCCTACACAAAGACAAAGTAGAAGGCACTATGTCTCCCCGTCAATAATACATAAGGCAAGTGTGGAGGAAAGCTGTCTCGAACAGTGATGTCGGAGAGTGGGGAAAGATGGACAGGAAAGCCCCAGAGAGTCAAACTGCCAGTTGGAGAAGAGAAAGAGGAATCTTTAATTTCTCCTGGGAAAGTGGGACAGGGTGGGAGGAGAGACAGATTGTATTTTTTAGAACAACTTGGTGGATAGATTCTGACCTGCAACAGGTGTTTTTTCCAGCTCACTCATTAATTAGCATGAAGAAGAAAGGATAAGATACAGAAAAAAGGTCAAGTGTCAGCTGAGATGCACATATGTGCTCACAAGCGCTCTGTTCCTGTCCCTTCTCCCCTTGGCTCAATAAGGATATGGATACAATATTTGTGGAGTGGAAACAGTGAATGTGTTCCAAATGCTTTTTTGTTGTAATTCCCCGCTTAATTGTGTTGCCAAAAATACATCTGAAGCTTATGCAAAGTTTTTTTTGGTTTCAGTATCTGATCCATGAAAAGATTATGTGGTAAGTGGCCCATTCTACAATGCTCAATCAGTTGCTGTTTGTTTGAGCGCAATTGGGCCACATCGCTTGTTGTGACTAATCAAATATGCCATAGCAAACTAAATAGTCATACTGTAGGTATTTGAAAGGTATTTAAACAGCATCAAAGATGTAGGCATTTTTCTTGAGAAAACTTCAGAGGTGAAAAAAATTATGTAAAGACTAAATGTTTATGAATACTTCTGTCAGGTATCTGTGCGGCTTCACACAGCACGTAGCACAGGAGACTCAAGAAAACTAACAATCTCAGGCAAACATGAACAGAACAAAACCAAACTTAAACACAAATAATCTAAACATTACCCTAACAACATCAGGGCTCAGAATATTGAATATTAAATAATAAAATATATATGTAATATTACAATGTAAGTAAATTATTATTACTGTTCATTGTCAGTTTGTTGAATGAGAAGTGATAGGTTTAGAGATTGGGGTTATGGGTTCAAAAATGTTTTAGCAAAATGTAACTACACAACTCACAACTACATAACAAATATAATGTAAGGTATTTGCAAAGATTTTGTTTCTAAACCTGTGCGTAGGTAAATAATTTTATGGTTTAGACGACAATTTGTCCATATTGTACACATTACAATACTAATAAGATTAGAGTAAATATATATTCCAATCAGTGAAAGAATGTTTTTTTTTATGTTTTATTAACTAGTTTATTATTATTGATAACAGATTTTTATTTTAATATATTTTTAATTTTCTTAGGTTTTTTTCCAAGATGTAAAGCTGAATTTTCAGCAGGTCACATGATCATTCAGAAATCATTTAATATGCTGTTTTATTAATATTATCAATTTTGAAAACTGTTGTGCTGCTTAATATTTATTGTGGTAACCATTATAACTTATATCCACTGAAGGCCCCATGTGCAGTATTTATTAAATATAACCCAAAGTGCATAAGACAAAGAAAACAAAGATTTGCCTTGACTCAACATATGAACTGGAGATGACATTAACTTTTTTGCTCCCCAGCCATCTGAAAGCCTCTGATTATTAGGCATTGCATTTATAAGCTCAACGGAATCTTGTGTGATTGATTAAAATATGCAGCGCTAATATACCAGATGCCTTATGAGAAGACTACAATAAAATTTAACCCACCAAAGTGGCTAGAGGGAGTGACTGTGTTACACACCACAACTGAAGCCCACCCGCAAATGGAGAGTTGACAGGGGTTAATGTCAAGCCTTGAGCAGGAACATGAAACAGAACTCTCCATCAGTGGTTACGGGAAACAGTACTTGACAAAGTAGCATGGCAAACATGAGGGCTTTAATACTTGACATGAACATGACATGACAATGAACCAATGAGAGCATAATGATTAAATGCATCCTTGCTGAATAATACATTTAATTTTCTTACAGGCCTTAAACCTTTTGAACTATAGTCTGTGTGCACTATGTATTAATCAACCAATCTCTCATGTGTGTGGCTAGTCAGTATATTTTGTTCTATTCTTTTTACTTATTATTTATAGAATAACTTTGCACTAACAAAATACCTCTTTGAATACAGTGGATAGGTTTGAACCTAAAAAAGTATCTAGTGCTGTCAAAATACATGAAATGAGACATCAGCATGTGTCAGCTAAACCTCATAGTTAGATAAGATCTCTGAAAAGCCACATCTGTCAGCTCTGCTAACATCAACAGTGCATTACTATTTCATAGTCACAGAGATGACTTATATCTACAGGCTTTACTTGAAAGGTCACACCAAGCAATGGCATGCACATAAACAAAACAAGGCTGAATCAATGTGTACAATGCAATAAGGCTTGTTATTTTGTTCTTTTTGTCTGGAATGAAATTGCTGCTGGAATAGAAGGAAAGTAGCAGAAGTCAAAAGTGCAATTGTATAAATGTGTGTTATTTTCTTGCAGTGGTTTTGTGTGTTTGAATGAATTTTCTGCTCCAAATTAAAATTTCAAAATCATATTGTAGTTGGGTAAACAAGTTAACACACCAGAATTCAAGCAATAATAAACAATAAAACTTTATTTTATGGTTATATAGTAACACATATCTACATACGGTAAATTATGCATACACTGTAAATATTTATTTTTAAAATAAGTTACGTGGTTGCCTTAAAAATTTGAGTTAACTGAAATTACAAATTTGTGTTAATGCAATGAAAATGTTTGAGAATCGACAACCTTTATTCAAATATTAAAAGATTTACTAAAAGATTATTATTAAAAGCATATTGGGTAATTGTGTGTGTTTTATTTGTGAAGATGCAGTGAGACATGCCAAATTGTACTATTTTCATGATTTATCCAATTTTGGTTCAGATAAAATAATATTTTGAGTTTCTATTTATTAAACAATTTTCCTTCATTGTATCAACTCAAATTTTTAACTTTTAACAAATTTTCAAGGCAAGCAGATTACTTACTTTTTAGTTACTAGTAACTAACTCTAACATATATAGGAAGAACTTGATTTTATTTTATTTACACAAAAATAAAATTTATGACATTAATGACTAATTATTAATGACTAATTATGACTGATTAATGTCGTTTCACACCCGTAAGACCTCCGTTCATCTTCGGAACACAGTTTAAGATTTTTTATATTTAGTAGCGTATGCAAGTGTATGCACTCTATACTGTCCATGTCCAGAAAGGTAATAAAAACATCATCAAAGTAGTCCATATGAGACATCAGTTAGTTCATTAAAATCTCTTGAAGCTTCGAAAATACATTTTGGTCCAAAAATAACAAAAACTATGACTTTATTGCATTGTCTTCTCTTCTCTTCCGGGTTTGTTTTCAATCCTCAAATAAAGATTCAAACGGTCATGAATCAGAGTATTGATTCATGATTTGGATCACCAATGCCACATGATTTCAGCAGTTTGGCAATTTGACACGTCTGAATCATGAATCAATCCGGACATGGCGGCAGTGGCTCAGTGGTTCATGTAGGTTGTCTACAAACCAGAAGGTTGGTGGTTCAATCCCCGGTTCCACCTGACCAAGTGTCGAGGAAGACACTTGCTGGGGTTAGCAAGACACCTAACCCCAGCTGCTCCCGACGAGCTGGATGGCGCCTTACATGGCTGACATCGCCGTCGGTGTATGAATGGGTGAATGTGAGGCAAAAATGTAAAGCGCTTTGGATAAAAGCGCTATATAAATGCAGTCCATTTACCATTTACCATTTACATGGACAGTATAGTGTGCATACATTAGGGTGAGTCATTAAAGCTACACTGTGTAACTTTTTTAGTTTATTCTTAGCTAAAAACACTTAATTCTTTCAAAAATATATGTGCTCATTAATGTATATTTACTTCTTTCAAGTAATAAAGTATTCTCGTAAGTTTATAATATGCCATTGAAAATACATACGGGTGAGGGGTTCGAATGCTGGTCACCATGTTGCCCCTCCATCTTGAAAGTACATTAGCCAAATAGGGACATACCCGTAAATTCAAGCTTCGCCTTTCGTGTTTACACTCGATGGTACCGTGTTGAATGTGAAGAGGGGGGTTGCCTTTTAATCTTGGACTAAATCGACCTTTAAAAGTTAAAACGAAATCAGAATTGAGAGGAACAGAACGTTGCTGTCCGATGAAAACCACGAATGTCCATTTTGCCGATTTTGAGATTTTTGACGGATTGAATGTCCTGGTTCATTTCCGTGTACAGTATGCTTCACATATCTAAATGACCAATGAAAAGTTGTGAAATCATGTCATCTGATTTTCACGTATATCCATTTGGTGTCAAAGCTGTCAATCACGCCGCGTATCTCCCACCCTGTGGAAGCATCACGCCGGTCTCCTGAAGTTTCATCGAAGCTCAGCACTGGACAGCCGAATAACTATGATAGGGCTGTTATTGAGGCAATTGCGAGGGTCAATAATGAGGAGGAAGGTTTGAGTCAGCCAAACAATTAAGTCTACATTGTATTCATTACTGAAATGTAGGGCTGCTCCGATCACGATCGGCTGGTCGTTAATGCACATCTCGTCAGTAAAGCCGGTTCTCTAATCAGCGGTTAGTTTCAGATAGAGCAGCTGTTACTACAAAGAGCCGTTGTTAACTTAGAAGATGCGCAAATAAACGCTGAAAATGAAGTGGATTTGATCATGATCGAAGGCCTTCTGAAATGTTAACTAGTTTTTCTCTCTGTTATTCTTAGATTCACTTGAAAGTGACGGTTCTCAGACAGCTGCCAATGCGAGTAGGTAGGCTACTTTAGGCTTAAATGATTTTCTTGGCCATTCTTATTAATGATCGGAAGAACGCGTTTCGACCACCGTTACTGTAAAATATGCACGCATGTCCATTTAAACTCAATTTTGGTCAAATGTGGATTATATCAGTACACTGGCAAGAATATGGTTACATGTAAAGATCCCATACCAAGTATGGCAACGCTACATTCAACTGCTTTTGAAATACGGTGTTTTTTTCACTTCCTGAAAAGTAACCGTTTTGGACATACGTGAACTTCATCGGGCAGTGACGAGAAACTAATATTCCCTGGATGGTCATATACCTTTTCACTGGGGGAAAATATCACACGTTGTTGCTTTAATGACATCAATTTAAATTTTTGGGTGAACTAACCCTTTAATATTACTCAGTACTTATTTGAGTAAGTACAACGGCCCTCAATTATCAATCTTGCGTAGAAACGGGTGTATATGTTGGCGTAAGATTATGCTTATACTCCTTTCACCGCCTGATTTATGAAGCTGTGCGCACCTCTGCAATCCAGGTGTACGCAATACTTGCCCTTGATAAATGTGGCGGCTGAAAACGATCGTCATTAGAATAACACACCCCTATATATTACACACCCCGGAAGATGGCAAAGAAGAGAAACTTCTCCGACGTGGAGATCGGGCGCGTCTCAATCATCTCACTAATCCACTAGTCAGGGCACTGATTAGGACATATGTCAATGGGCTGACTCCCTGATCAGTGCTCTGACTAGTGAACTAGTGAGATGATTGAGACGCGCCCATCGAGACAATTACCAGGGAAGTGAAAAAAAATGAAATTGAAATTTTATTTGGGAGTTTAAAGAATGGGATTAAAGGCACCCACAAAAACAAAATATTGACCAAAAAATTACGAGTACTGTTAATAGTGTTGGGGTTGAGAAGCGCAATCCAGCAGTTTAAATAGCTGTTTGGATGATAAATTACCATCACAATGCATTATTTTACAGCACTTGTTTTAAAAAAAAAAAAACATTTAATTTCATACCCCGTCACATGTATTGGTGTGTACGATATGATGATGATGTGATGAGGAGTACCATTCATTTACATTAATAATTGCATGACAATTTGTAAGATTCTTCTTATTATTATTATGATTTTTATTATTAATGACGCTTATTGTTATTTAGAAGAAGAATGTCGTTTTTATTGATTTTATTATTATTTAAAAGAAGAGGTCATTTTTATTTTTGTCAGTCTGAATTATTCAGTCTCAGTCCTTGCGCAGCTGTCGGGCCTAACCCTCAACTGTTTTTCGGTTGAAATTAAATTAAATTAAACATTGAAGTCCAGTTGCACAAAAATAAACACTGAAGTTTATACTCTATGTTGTTGTTGTTGTTTTTTACAGTGGGTCAATATAGCATATCTTGTCAGTGCGTTTTGTGGTGTTAGGAATTGTTTTTTGCACTAACTCAAAATGTGCGTAAACCACCTCCTGAGCTGGCATAGGATTTGAGCGTGCCGTACGCCAACGGCCATATTGATAAATTTCAAAGTCACCGTGGTTTTGGGTGTACGCAAGGTGTACGCTGGAAATTGGTGTATGCACTTTTGATAAATGAGGGCCAATGTAATCATGTCCCCTTTAAATAAAATGTAACCAAATAACCAATTATATGTGTTTGAAGCCTGAAATGTGGCAAAAGGTCGCAAAGTTCAAGGGGGCAGAATACTTCCACAAGGCACTGCATATATATACATATATATATAAATATTGCGAGGCTAAAAAACTAATTTTGAACAGCTTTTCCATCCTCATTTCCCTTGAGTAGCTTGAAAATGCGGACCACTATAGTTTTCACTTTTCAGAATACCCCTTAAAAAAACGTAACAAGTATCTCTATATGTCTCTCCCTCTCCTTCCATGTATCTCCAGTACTTCAGTAAATCCCAGTGTGTAAATTACATTTTTCTGCAATTTTGTGGCTAGAAATGTTGGGCAAACCTCTTTGTATTCAAATTCCCTTTTATCAAAAGCACACCCTCACCATCGTCCCAATCCACAAATTATTCTTGCAAAGTGCTTAACCGCTGAACCCTCCAACTGATTGCCCGCATTCACCATGACAGGATCAAAGTAGCAGGTAGACTTCTGCATGAAGGAGCTGCCAAAATCATCAATTTCCCAAAGCCATGGCTCAGGAAAACCAGTGTACAAGAGCTGCCAATGCATGCAGCCTCATTTTAATTGCACAGAAGAGAAGTGAAGTGGGTGTTAGGGAATGAGACTACCCGTGTCGGAGATAGTGATATCTTCTTTTCTGCAAACCCCGGCCATTTTTTCTTTTTTTCTTGATGAAGTTTGGCTGAGTTTGGTTTTAATGCATGACTGGATCCTTGCAGCATGTTCGACGGTTCAAATGTCGTATTTCCAGTAGGAATGACCTTTCCTGATATACACTTTAATCATTTCTTTTCTTTTAGCCTCCCTTTACTTTTAACCAACTGTGATGGTCATTTCTGTAAAAAAAACACTGTGTCCTCTTCTATGTTTTTTTTTTCTTCTTTGTCCACATCCTATTTGCGGTATCTGTCAGGAGTTATGAAGCACACGAGACAGGAGCAGCGATCTTTATCCATCTTGTTAACTCTTCAGTTCCATTCTCTCACATGCTACATCATTTCAAAATAGTAGTCAACAATACAATGTTACTCATGAACACAACACTATTATAAAAGTGAGGGAT
Source organism: Pseudorasbora parva (assembly GCF_024679245.1). Lineage (NCBI taxonomy): Eukaryota > Metazoa > Chordata > Actinopteri > Cypriniformes > Gobionidae > Pseudorasbora > Pseudorasbora parva. Next base: position 37,679,731 of record NC_090173.1, read on the forward strand.
CTTAAAATGGTCTGTAAATGATTAGCAGTGATGATTATACAGCCCAATTGGCTCTTTAGCGGCACATTGTCCACACATTTTTTTCCTTTGCTTTCCCAGGCGCAGTTAACACAAGCCGCGAATAGAAATGGTTCCCGTGGAGATTAGTCTAATTAAGATTTGCGCTATAGTTCACTTTAGATTAATATGTGTGACTAATTTTGGCCTTTACATCAGGTCTTTGAAAAAGAGAGACAGCTTTGTTTATGCCCTGCTGCTTCTATAAATCTCACATCAAAGTTTGCCATCACAATTTGGAATTTCAGTTTGGTACATTTTTTGTTGTTGGTTTTTTTAACTACTGGTTTTCAGCTGGCAGAGGTTAAGGTATAAAAGTACTGTAGTCATGGTTACAGTTAGCTTTTCCTAATGCATGAGGCTTATTTGAATTAATCACTGTAATTTGTGACCATTATAAAAGGGTTAATTATGATGGATTTCATTTCGTGTCTGAAGATTTTTCAGCTGAAGAAGTGGTAAATAATATAAAGTAAAAGTGCACATTTCATACCTGAAATGGAACTGCACTGTTGGATATGATCTTTAGTTGACTTCATTTGAAACTTTTTCTATATTTTTTAATGAGAGTAATTTATAAATATATAATATCCAGAGATTTCATTAAAGCAGCTTGCAGAATCAAGGGTGTTCTTCAAAAAGTAAAATGAAGTGGAGATTCTGCACCCACAAAAGGTGAGTTAATGAATGCTTGTCTATGGCTTTAGCCCAGAGCTCTACTCTCAGGTGGTCCTTTATCCCCGCAGCTGAGAGAAAAGACCTGCATTACAATCACATAACCAGCGGCCTTTGATCTAAATTCAGCTTATGTTGGCTGAAATTATATTAAATAGAGGAGCCCAAATGTTGGACCATATTCATTTTTAGTTAAAAGAATTTTTTCAAAATATTACTGATAGTTTATAAGTTTTGTTATTGTTCTTCATGTCACCCACTAATACACCTGTGCTGTAAAACGTTATTGCACTTTTACATTTTTTTTTTCAGTTGGTAACACACAATTTTGCTAACTAGGCTGGCTTTATCAAATACACACAATTCACAAAACCACATGCTAAAACTGCAAAATTCCTCATATATCTTTCAAAGTGAAGCACTGTGCAACCAACAGTATATAGCATTATCAAAATCTGATTTTTGCATCAAATGGCACGCACTTCATTCATTTACCTGACCACAATACTAAAATATGTTGTTTTATTGTAGAAAATTTTTCAGATTCACATGCACAGAAGTATTTGCAGATGTACACGCATATGGTTGAAAGATTTATTATTTACATTTTCACCAAACAAGTGAGTGCAACATATGCACAGCAGATATATGTACATCGGACTGAACAAAAATATGCTCACAAAAAACAGTAAATTAATGAAACACACACACACGCACGCACGCACACACACACACACACACACACACACACACACACACACACACACACACACACACACACACACACACACACACACACACACACACACACACACACACACACACACACACACACGTTTTTACTAAAAAATAGTAAAAATAATTTAACAAGACCTGTGGTCTTTTCATAGTGCTTCCATCCTGATGGAAATGTTAACCATTAACCAGTTAGGTGTTTGCACATGTGTTGGCCTATTAGCTCTTGTATAATTTTGACTGGCAGTGTTTTGAAATGGCAAACATGTGACTTCATGACTTTTTCATTAATTGCAAAATGTGTGTAAAGCAGAAAATGTGTTTAGACTTGAGTAGAGGTTTTGCTCCCCGTGTGTCAGTTTAAATAATTGTGCTGCGCATATCATTTTAGTGTGTTAGTAATGGAAAAAACTATGCTAACAAGACTGTAAAAATGCTACAGGAAAAAAGTACTGATTGGTTAATGGTAAGTTTCCATATTATATACAAATAACAACTGCAATAGATGTAATTTACAGTTCTTAATCTTTAATAAGAATGCGCTTCTGTGATGAATGTATGGAGATATTTAATGGATCTGTCAGTGGAAAAACCTCACCCAAAAATGAAATTTATGTCATTAATGACTCACCCTCATGCCGTTTCACACCCATAAGACCTCCGTTCATCTTTGGGACACAGTTTAAGATATTTGATATTTAGTCAAAGAGTGTATGCAAGTGTATGCACACTATACTGTCCATTTCCAGAAAGGGAATAAAAACATCATCAAAGTAGTCCATATGTGACATCAGTTAGTTCATTAGAATCTCTTGAAGCATTGAAAATACATTTTGGTCCAAAAATAACAAAAACTACGACTTTATTCAGCATTGGCTTCTCTTCCGCGTTTGTTTTCAAACTTCAAATAAAGATTCAAACGGTTGTGTATCAGCGGATTGATTCATGATTCGGATCGTGTGTCAAACGGCCAAACTGCTGAAATCACGTGACATTGGCGATCCGAATCATGAATCAATCCGCTGATTCATAACTGCAGAAATAGGCAGTTGTCTCATTTACACGGCACGTAAGCACAGAACGCGTGTGCTTGCTGACCCACTCTTTAACCTACCTATACTAACAAACCTGTCCCTAACCTTCCGTATCCTACCTCAATAGCAGAAAAAATGTTTAGCGATACTATATGAACACAATAGTGGGACTGATTTTTTTTTTTCACCACCACTCTTCAGAACAGACAGTGACCCCCACCCTGACATCTCATTTTCCATTAAAAAAAGTTAATTTATTAAGTTGTTTAATATAAAATATAGTTATTTTATGAAGTGTGTATAATAATCCATCCATATATCTGTCTGCCAGATTAATCTTTATCTACATACTACAAAGTGTTCTAAATAGTCAAAACAGGTCCACAAGTCTAAATGAAAAAGCTGCAATTATTTGACCCGGAGGTTACTGGAGTGAAACCTCTATGAGTGGCGAGAGATATCTTCTGAGAGAGTGATTTTAAGTATGCACTTAGCAGATGGAGTCTGTAGCTTCTTTGTTCTGAAATTTGTTGTATGAACCATTAACTATGCTTTGTTAAGGTTGACTGGCCTAGAACAATGTAGAGTCTTAATAGCACAGCACAGCCCCTGTCCTGATCATGCCTAATGTATTCTGAAAGTGTGTGTATGTGTGTGTGTTTTCATATTTCTTGGTCTGCATTTCTCCTCGGTCTTGTCTTGGTCTCAGACTTAGAAGACTCTGGAGTTTATCTCAAGACCACAACTGCAAGGATATCACTAAATTGCCGGTGCATTGTCTGATTTAACATCATTGATGTGATTTGATGTAAAACTTGCTGCTTAAAATTCAATCAATAACGTAATGTGATTTTTGTTTTGTTTTTTTGTTACTGTGCTGCTGGGTTCAAAATCAATGCAGCATTGTCTCAAAAATGCCTAAAATTAATTGAAATGCCCACAGAATTCGAAGATTTTTTATTTATTTATATATAACAGAATATAATTAAGCAATATCACAAGAGCAAGAGAGCGTTTTCATGAATATAAGCTTGATTGCAAATTATATTATTATAAGTGTTCAATAAACAAGAAATTAATATTAAATAACACATTTTAAATTGTGTCTTTGATAATTTGGCAACGTTTTGTTACGTTTTGTTAAGTGAATCAGTTGCTTTGAACAAATCTGGTTGAATACATGATTCTGTGACTGTTAAATAATGTTAATGTTTCAATGTTAAATTAATCTGAACATTATTTATGTTAGCGTAATTGTACCAATTGAGATGCGGCTTCTGTGCCATGAATTTTATTGGTAGTGATTTGATTGGTAACAGCTCTATAATATCTTAATATTCTAATTGTATGTATCCATTAAATATAAGACATTTCTCAGACAGTAGATATGGATCTTTTAGATTCATTTAATTTGCTGGTCTGGTATTGGTGTTGCCTCAGCCTTAGTCTTGGTCTTTTCTTGGTCTTAACCCCTCAAAGTCTTGGCCTCGGTTTAGGTGGTCTTGACTATAACACTGGATAAATGCGGGGGAATAAAAGACTACAGGATGCTCACTTTTCTTTTATTAATTAGTTAGAAGAGGTGGGAAGTGGGCGGAGCTGAGGTGACGTGATGACTAACAGACAGCAGATAAATGGCTATCTACCTGTCACTCAAAGTGGCCACGCCCTTAATTTTGCAGAACTTTAAGGCTTTATATTATGTAAACGAATGAGTTATAAAAAAATTCACCCCCTCACAGTTGTCATGAAGGGCAAAATTAGCCATTTAGACCAAAACCACAATTTGTACCAGGCAGTAAACATGTTTTGTTTTGTTTTTTTCTGCTGTAAAGTTGGCAATGTTAACATTGAGCTCAATGAGATTCTGCTGCCTTCTGGAGCCCTAGTGGCCAGTCAAGGAAATTGCAGTTTAATTAGTTACTCCCTTATTGGCTTCAACAGAAACTGAGGTTGCAGCTTGGTAAAAATCTAAATGATGCATGTTTGACAACTTACTGGAAAGGCAAGAAAAGCACAATGAAGGATAGACAAAGCTCCGGGTCAAACTCAATTCATGTGTGCTTGTCTTCTTTAAACTGTGCGAGACACAAGTGGAGCGCTGTTGATCTAATGCAGGTAACCTTTAAAAGCCCTCATTACGGATAATCCCTCACCAGGATCACTGACCTTTTCCTGTCCCTCTCACTCCTCGGGGGCTTTATGGACCATCTGATGAAGGCAGTAAGAAGCCTAGAATGAGTGGAGACTATAAAAAAAAGCCCACCAAAAGCTTCATGAATATTCCTAAAACTCGTCCTCTCCGTCTTAGAGAAAATTACAGGATTAGATACATTATCAGAGAACTTAATGTCTTTTGAGACATAATGACCAGAGTTTGCTCTCATCTAGAGCATGCCAGAGTTATTTGCAAAATTGTTCTACATGCACCATTTCCTTCAGTCCATTCGCTATCTAGGTATTGACTGAAATTACATTTTGTGCATATTGAAGTTCGGTGTCCTTGTCACCCAGGCAGACATTTCGTGGCTGAAGCAAAAAAAACCCTTTTTTTTTGTTTTTTTTTTGATACATAAGATAAATGTACCGGTATTCTTTGTTGGTCCAGTTGCATTTATGATGTCCAGTATCCCATGCTGGTCCCAGCAAACAGAACATACCATATGCGGCAATGCTGGATTTTTGTGCAGGGATTACAATTGTCAAACAAGTGTCAAGTGTCCAAATGTGCCAAAATGCTATATTCCTCTCATTTCAGTTTGAATTGACCAGTCGATGTCCATTTTATCTTTCGCATAGCATGTCAAACAAAATCCACAGTTTGTTGCCTTTTAAGCCCATCATGTGGGAGTGATTTTAGAGCATGCCAAGGACATGCTGGGATTGTAGCAGTTGTTACAATGAACAGATGAAGGTACTGGTGGCCAGATTTAATCGGTGTAGGATCTGATATTTGGCTCTGACATCAAGATAACGGCCTCTCCCTTTTAAGAGTGTCTCCATGGGAACAATCTCATGGAAAGCACACGTCCAGGACCCAGTCTTCATGCCTCATTTGATCTTGTAACCATCTGTGCCAAGTATGGGCTTCACATTTAACCCAAAGTTTTCATTGTCCTCATTTGACTCCTACAAAATGGCTCCTATTTGAGCACTGATAATAACAAGAAATGTTTCTTGAGGAGTAACGTGGTGTTAGGGGTTAACAGTTTATGACCCACGACCAGTAGTGAAGAAATGAAGACCAAGAGTCAGGATTGTAATTAATTAAGAAAAAATTACTTAAGAATAGTTTACAGTTTCAAAAGCAGAAGCCAGCTTCAAGTCTCATAAGGAGTTCGTAGGCCGCGCTCCCTCTCCCACCGTCTCGTTGCCCCGCCCTATCGTACATACACTCTAAAAAGTTCTGGCTAAAAAACAACCTAGTGTTGGGTTAAATGTGGACTAACCCAGGAATTGGGTTGTTTTAACCCAGCAATTAGGTTGTTTTAACCCAGCGATTGGATTGTCTTAAGCAAATAACCCAGCATTTTTTAGAGTGTACTATTGTGCCAACAGTTAAACCGTTTTCAAGGTCTTCTCCACGTCATTACTGCAATGTGGATGGTTCTGATTGGCTCAGAGACAATGCACAGTCATGGTAAATTTCCCCTCATGTCAGTTAATTTGATGCAAGTTTCCGTAGACGTGTCACTTGTTGATTGTTGTTCACACATCTCTAGGCCAGACCCTCAGTCACTCCTCAGAGACCAAATACACACTTTAGAAAACAAGAAACAAAGCAAAATTATAACTGGAAAGAATCATTATAATAATATAGCGAGATAAATATTGATTAAGGTTTTGATTATGAAGTTAATTAGGATATATGTACTATATACAGGTATACTGAAGCAGCAGTGGATTTCAGAATCGCCCTTTCAGTGGCGTATTCACATCACATCATGTGACGTCATGATGTTGAAAATTCAGCTTTGATCACAAGAATAAATTACATTTTAAAATATATTAAAATAGACAACAATTATTTTATATTGAAATAATATTTCACATATTTCATTTAAAGTGCATTTTTCAATGATTCACTAACAACTCAACGGATTACTGTCTCTCTAAATCCCTTCTTTTTCGAGAGCTACTCTGCTCTGATTGGCCAGATGGCCCAGTCTTTTGTGATTGGTCTGTCGCTATTATCATAAACTTCAGCTCCACTTCCTAAAGCTCAGCCATTGTAAACACAGTAAATCAATCTAAATGAAGTTTTAAATCTTGGGCCATCCTTTATCTTTAATCAGAGTAGTGAAAACAACAGACAATCTGCATTAATAGACACCCACAGTAATAGTGGCCCACAGCTGTTTAGCAGAAATGGTTAGCCAGTTAGCCGGAAATGTACAAAACACAAACCTACGTATTTTGAACACCTGGTAGAAAATATATAGCCTGGTCCTACCAGACTCCTGTACATTTAATTTGTACAGAGAGTCTGGCTGCTATTTACCGCAAATATACCGCAAACCCAGGCGATGTGTTGAAGGAAAAAGAAAACTGAGTGGAAATACAGAAGGTGGAGCCAGCCTAGAAAATATATACTTCAATTAATTAATCATTTGTGTTAATAATTAATCAAATATATACTTCAATTAATTTACAGTTTGTGATTCAGAGGAGCAAGCTGTTCCATCTTTCCAGAGCAAGGGTTTTGTGAATCCCATGTTGAATGCCACAAGATTTAAGGAACAATGGCGTTTGCAGGGCAAGTCAAGTTGTTAGTGAGTGCATTATGCAAATGTCTTTTCTAGTGGCGTAAACCTGTCACGCTGTGGGATTCAAATTAAAGGCGACCTGTTTAGGCGATTATTTCTTTTGGGAGAAAATAACTTAATTTATCGTGCACTTTCGACTTGACAACTTTACAACAGAATGTTTACAATTACAAACAACTATATTACACACTGCACAAAATGGAAAATTCCAAAAAACATAATAGGGGCATTTTAAGTAAATGACTTATAATGAAAACCTTTTATGACAATGATTTACAGTAGGGGAGGCCGAGGAGTGTTGTAAAACGGGGTTAGATGTTACACTGAAAGTTTGGCAGGCCAGAAAAGAGCTGTGCTAACGTCATCAATATTATACACTCCCATCTTCTTTTTTGAGCTCACATTTTTGATTTTCAGGTAAGAAAGTATTTTTTTTTTCATCAAGATTGTGTTTTGCCATCATTGAATTGAGACAAATTATTTTACTTACATGACCTGAAGTAGCTATTTCTTTAGTTTAATTTGATGCTTTGTATTTATGCTAACTTTAAAACCCACATGCTAAAAAAATGCTTGTTTTTGTGACATAATATGAGGACATTCCATAGGCATAATGGTTTTTATACTGTACAAACCGTATTTTCTATCCCCTTACACTGCCCCTGCCCCTAAACCTACCCATCACAGGAAACACTCTACATTTTTACTTTCTAAAAAAAATCACCCTGTATGATTTATAAGCCTTTTGCAAAGTGGGGACATGGGGAATGTCTTCATATTTCACCCTCTCCTTGTAATACATATGCAATACCCATGTCATTATACACATTTGTGTCCTCATATGTCACAAAAACATGCCCCCACATACACACACACACACACACACACACACACACACACACACACACACACACACACACACACACACACACACACACACACACACACACACACATATGCTCAGCAATTATTTTGCACTAATTTGTAAAAAAAAAAAAAAAAAAATCCAATATAGTGTTGTTGTTTGTGGTTGTCAGTTTATTCAGTTAGTTCTTTAATGATGTTTATGCAAAAATTGGATAGTGTGGGTGTTATTCCAGCAAATGACCTCTCAGTGTTACATCTATCCACAGCTGGTGTTACAACTCACACCCGTAGTGGGGTAGGTTGTTGTAACAACGGAATTCTTTGTATTTAACATTAACTCACTTAATCTGTGACTGTGTAGTATGTGTCCAAGTGAGTTATATTTGTAGCAACATCCAAATTTGAGACGTCCACTGAGTGACTAATGCTCAAATAAAAAGTGTTACAACCACCCGCGGTCTCCTATACTGTACATATAAATATTATGTATTGTTTTGGCCCATTTTAAACCCTTGTTATCCAATATCTTTTGTTAGACCTTTCTGTGATAACTTTTGTTTGTCTACAATAGAACCTTGAAGCACTTCAAACCAAGATTGTCAAAGATATATGTTCCTGCCAATGAGTGGCTGATGCTCACAGGCTTCTTACCAAAATGCAAATTGAAAATCTGTTCCAGTCAATTCAAGTACTGCTATAATAATGTGAGCTCATCTTTTATTCATGGCTGTGTTTTTTCTTGGACTGCTGCATGAGGGTGACTTTTTTAACATTAACACAGATGTCCGTTAATCCCATCACCAAGGAGGCTGGATAGGTCCCTAAGGGAAACAACTGGAAAATATTTCACCTGCTGCTTTCCCTGTTTTCCCTGTTTCTCTATGCTTTTGATCTCCCTCATTCGTTTTATACCTCCCTTGTCACCACTGTTCCCTCTCCATCAGTCCTGGCTGACAAAGCTCTGCATGATAGAAATATGGGAGACATCGGTCATCGATCTTCACCCTGGGGATTAAAACCAGTTGTATTGTTTCAGCTGCCACTGCTGACTCTGAGCTTGATTGCATCCTAGGCATAAATATTTTATTTAAAGGAGCCATTTGTGGTCTTGTTCCGCTATTCCTCAACATGATGTCAGGTGTACCTGGGAACCAAGCAGGAAATGAATTGAAATACTGGGAGCACACATTGCCTGACAAGATAGCATTTGTCTGAATTACCATAGCCCAATGTCATTTGTTGCAGACATGTATTCATCTTCTGTCATGTTTCTTTTTACTTACTTATCTTTCTTTCTTTCTTTCTTTCTTTCTTTCTTTCTTTCTTTCTTTCTTTCTTTCTTTCTTTCTTTCTTTCTTTCTTTCTTTCTTTCTTTAAAAAATGGGATGATGCCTTTTGTTCAAGTAAATTAAAATTAAATCATATTTTGTGAAGTATAGCATTCTGAGCTTGTGCACTTGATAGGGATGTTTATTGATCTTTTAAACTAGTTCTTTCTGGTAAATTGGTTGTACTAATAGCATCGCATTCAAGTGATATGTTAGAAGTGAAGTGTCTGTAGGGGTCTCCAGCACGTTGTTTGTGAGCTACCAGTAGCTTGTGGCCTGATTGGAGGTAGCTCGCCAAGCAACTCGGTCTCACTCCCAACTCGTCACATATTGACCCTTGGTCAGGACCCCTCTGCGTCACTTTTTAACGCACAGGGTACCCCTTTAGTGGCATTTTTTACAGGGTGCTCCATTCATTTCAATTTTTTGCCTAATGCGTCAGATCGAGATGCATTTAATTCTTTTCATTTGTAAAAGTAGACATGATTTTATAAATATATATAGGCTACTTTTATATTTTGGAGCAACTAACCCAACTCCTACCCTAAACCTACCCACATCTAAACAATATAAAACACACAACAGGCAAATAAAAGTACAGATCACAGGTATTTATTGCAAAAACTGACCAAAAAGTACAAAAGTATTAACTCATGTTGCATTCCAAGTCTTCTGAATCTATATGATATCTTTGTCTTTCACTATGAAATCTGACATAACCTTTCTTCGGGCGCCAACTTTTAAAATTTGATGTGTACATGATCTTCGGTGGATGGAGATGCTGATCGCTTTTGGGGTTTTTCACACGAATCAATCGTTTTATCCTCGGAACATTTGGAATATTTGTACTTTTTGAATAAAGTGTGCATGCAGTCGTATCTGCCTGTTATCCTGTGTTTTATATCATATAATATACAAATGGGTAGGTTTAGGGATGGGGTTGGGATGGGTTACATGTTAAAACGTGTCTAACTAGCGTAAATACAAATACATTTAAATAAAAATATACTCCAACATGTCATAATGGCAAAAATCATAACCCAATATATAATTTCATTATGATGGTATGCGCGTCTGTATGACGGCAAAGGTTTCTTATTGAAATAAATAAAGTACCATGCTCGTCAAAAAAGGGGTTAAATGTGACACAGAGGGGTCCTGACCAAGTGTCAATATTTGACGAGTTGGGAGTGAGACCGAGTTGACTTTTCATCTAATAAGCTAATATAGATAGGTGTTGTGTCTCACCCCCTCCGACACAAATCACGCTTGACGTATATCGGCTGTGAGGTTACTATTTTTTTTATTTATGAACAAATGTGAATGTAAACATGCACATGTATATTACTTCTAAACAGGGCATAGCTAGCAATTTTGGGCCCAATTAAAGAATATGAGCTTGGGCCCCCTATCGTACCCAAACATACAGGACAACCCATAGCGATCCAAAATCGATGTCAGCCATTTAATTGAGTACGGTATTTTTAAAATGTTTTTAAAGAAGTCTCTTCTGCTCACCAATGTTGCATTTATGTTAAAATAAAGCTGTAATATTGTGAAATATCATTCAAATGTAAAATAACTTCTCTATGTGAATATATAGTAAAGTGTAATATATTCCTGTGATCAAAGCTGAATTTATCATCATTACTCCAGTCTTTAGTGTCACATGATCCTTCACTCTCATATAAGGATTCACTGCTCAAGAAGCATTAAAGGGTTACTTCAGCGATTAGCATATGGCTTTGTATCAGTAGAAACCCTGGAGTATATTCAAATGATTGTGCTTTCCCCTCTCATATCCCCCTGAGACAAAAGATTTATGCATTTTATTTCTGGAAAAATTCCTCCCGTGACGCAAATTGACGATATTTGCGTCATCTTTGGAATGTTTGTCCAGAGGCCAGGGCTGGACTGGGGCTAAAATTTGGCTCTGGCATACCCAGAACATCCGGCCCATGAGTTCCCCGTGAATGTTTTTGCTGGGGTTGGGAACTTAAATTGGCGTATATAAATAAACCTAGGACAAGGACAAATAATGATAGATATCAAATTTGCTGCAAATGCAGATAAACTTAATATTTATTTATTTTTTTCACACAGAAATGTGTGACAGAAAGCACACATTTCTGTGTGACAAAAAGCACTGATGATTTTGAGCTAGGATGCAGTAAAGTAAATTTACTGCTTTTAAAAGGTGTGATGATTTACTCACTCTCCTGTCATTCCAAACCTGTATGACTTCTGTGAAACACAAAATAAGATGTTTTGAAAAATTTTGGAAATCAAGCCATTTTGGTTAGGCTACCATTTGTATATCGTATAAACAAAAAAAACCGACTCAAATTATTTTATTTTATGCTACACAGAAATAAATTCATTTAGGTTTGGAATGACATTAGGGTGAGTAAATGATCACATTTTTGGGTTGAACAATCATATTTTTCAAGAGTTGACACATAATTTAAGTAAGACACTGATATCTATCTTTCATGAGGCTATTACATTTCATTAAATCTATTTAAAACTTTTAAAGAGGAAAAAAAGCTTTGTCCTTAATTCATGGGATCCAGACATTAAAACTGTTTTATAGACTATAGTTTAACTGTAGGCCAGTTTCATTTAAATGTAAGATCATGGTAGTCACAGGGTAAAAAAACATAGACTGCACAAACCTTGCTCCTCATTATATGGCTATATGGTTTCTAAAACATATATAATAAACGATTATATTTGTAAGTAAAAAAAAATGTTCACCTGTAGAAAATACGAAAACAGCCTCTATAAAAGTGATTTATATTCTGCAATATTAATTTAAGTAATATAGCAACATTTTTAATAAATGTTTCTTCCAAAACACCACGCTGTTAGCTGCAATGTAAATTGTGGTTCTGCTAAAGTGAAACGTTTGTGTGTATTGCCGTTTTCCACTTTACCTCATCATGAAAACATGCTCGCGGCTGTTTTAAGCGGATTCAACACAGAACCTGTAATGTTCCCATGTCACACGATTGTATAAAACAAATTTCGGAGTCAAAGTGCCGTATAGAGCAGCATTTAAACACAGTGTACGTTCGTCAGTGGCTGCGGCTGCGCTGTGCGGATATTCACCTTTGCAGTTTCATGCGCTCAAATAGCCTACTAATAAATAAATAAATAGAAAAAGACAAAATTATGGAAATCGCCAAATTCTCTACAGTGGCTGTAGTGTAGGGGTACGACACATGTCATTGATTTTTGACGCAAATCGATCAGAGGTTCGAATCCGCCTTTTGCCACACTCGCTCTATTCCCTTTTCCCATCACATATCAGATCGGAAAGGCATTTATTTGTTTAATAAAAAGTGAAAAAATATTAGAAAAGTGGAATAAAGCGTGGGCGAGGGCGCAAAACTCCATCTCGCCTAGGGCAACCAAAGAGCTAGAGCCGGCCCTGCGTTGTCGAGCGCGAAGGCATCTCTAATTTGACAGTTTACCATTTGATCTCACTCAGAGATTGTAGGCTATGCAGAACAGGACGGAACCATGCAGTAAATGGGGAAGATTTTTTTCCAGAAATGCAGAAATAAGACATAATTTTGTTTTATTTGTTATTCTGGAAGATTATACATTTACAATTTATATTTAATTACTACTAGTACTGTTACTACTAATAAAATCGATCTAAAACCGATCTCTGGGAGCCCCAAAAGTTAATGGGCCCTTAGAATTGTCCTAATTTTTCCCCCCTTAGCTACGCCTCTGCATGTTCTGCATCTGTGTGAATGACGGACGCAGATTCGCACCACTCAATGTCTTTGTAGTCTCAGCCATGTGTCGCTATGAGGACACAGACTGATAAAGCGTCACTTCATGAGAATTTATTTACCTTTTCATTTGAGAAAACAGTCATATCATGAACACAGAGACTCAAAGGTCAACTTAAAGGCAACCCGTCAAAATAAAAGTGTTTTAACTCAAAGAAATTGCCAGAATATATTAGGCTACTATTGTAGCCTACAGTAGATTTAGCTACGTCTCTATGTAATACGTCTCTACTAATAATAATTTTAATAACAATATATAATAAATCTAGATGATTGCTTATTTTTCACTTGATCTTTTATTTATAAACAGTGTTTACTTTTAAACAGCATAGAGCCTTTAAATGTGTATGTATTATTTACTTATAAAGATTATCATCATAAATAATAATAAATAAATAAATTAAATTAAATTAAAAAAAACATTTTGCTGTGGTACCAAAATTACCAAAAGTACTGTCAAATTTTTATGATATTGGTACTGACTACTGGAACTACTGCTACAAACTTTCAGGTGTAAAACAGTTTGGATAGTTATTAATATGAGAAGTATGGTGCATTATTTAAGTTTTAAGTTATGATGCATTATTTATGAGTTTTAAGTTGCACAACATGAGTAGCTAACATGGAGTTAAAATTTGTATTCTGTCAGATCGACCTCAAGGCTAAAAACATAGTTTAATATTTAAGTTAAACATATTCAATGTAATTTAAATAGCAACAAAAAACAAATATTACATTTTTTATAGTTTTTTGAGTTTGAAGGCAATAATGTTTCTTTCTATTTTCTAAAGTGCTGAAGGGCCATTGGAAGTAACCTAGATAAACATTATTGTTTGTCATTAAGAGTTAACTGTGTCTTGTTGTTAGTTGTTGACAGGAAAAGATTACACTGACATTCCTGCTGATTTGGCATATTAGCCATCTGGCATGCCCTCCTCCTGAAGACACACATTTGCTCTAGTGGCACAAACCCACAGCAATCCATCTCCTCCTGTGTTCATTTAGTATACAGCTGAAAATGATCCCTGTTGACTTATGGTGTGCGTGCCTTCCTTTAGTTAGCACTAATAACCTCCTGATTGATCGGCTCCCTGCTGAACGGCTAATGACATCAATAGAAAAATTCCAATTGTTCAGTGTTTTTTTCTGTATTTGTTCTTGGGGGTGATCTGGTCATATTTTGGTGCGTCATAAGCATGCACTCTAAAAAATGCTGGGTTAAAAATGATAAAAATGCACCAACCCAACAATTGAGTTGTTTTAACCCAATGGTTGAGTTGTTTTAACCCAGTGGTTAAGTTGTTTTACACCCAGTGGTTGAGTTGTTTTAACCCAATGGTTGAGTTGTTTTAACCCACTGGTTGAGTTGTTTTAACCCAGTGGTTGAGTTGTTTTAACCCAGTGGTTGAGTTGTTTTAACCCAGTGGTTGAGTTGTTTTAACCCAATGGTTGAGTTGTTTTAACCCAGTGGTTGAGTTGTTTTAACCCAGTGGTTGAGTTGTTTTAACCCAGTGGTTGAGTTGTTTTAACCCAGTGGTTGAGTTGTTTTAACCCAGTGGTTGGGTTAAATGTTGCTTAAGACAACCCAATTGCTGGGTAAGAACACCTCAACCATTGGGTTAAAACAACCCAATTGTTGGGTTGGTGCATTTTCAACCCAACTTGGGTTGTTTTTAACCCAGCATTTTTTAGAGTGTGGGCAGTGCTTATAGTGCAAACAATAATACAAATAAATAAATAAATTACATTTAATATTGTTTAATTTTTTAATTTTTATCATATACTTTTGGTATATGTGTCATGCCGTGTTTAGCACTCACAGCATATTACAATAAGCGTTTCATTGTTGTTGGTGAAATATAAGGATATGCTGCATATTCAGACACATGCAGTTTTATATAATACAAAAGAAAGGAATAAATGTACAGTATTTGTTCAGTATGTTTCTTTAACTGGATGCAATTAACCAATTAGGAGTATACAAGTGAGCAATTGCTATGGAAACATGCAATAAAGGCCACAGGACGGACAAAAGAAGAAGAAGAAAGAAAGAAAGAAAGAAAGAAAGAAAGAAAGAAAGAAAGAAAGAAAGAAAGAAAGAAAGAAAGAAAGAAAGAAAGAAAGAAAGAAAGAAAGAAGAAGAAAGAAAGCCCTCAGTGCTTCAGTGGAGTTCATGTTTTTTCTGGGAAAAGCCAAGGCATTTATTACTCAAGTTAAATGAAATATATTGTCATTCATCTAACTACAGGGCAAGTTTTGTGAAATCAAGGAAAGAGCAGAGGAGTACTTTACAAGAACGTCAATCATTCCAAGCTATTACCGCCATCTGATTAGGCGCTGACTTACAGGGCTGTATGGCCTTTTGTTTCCCCTGAGGTCCAGTCTCATGCTGCTAAACACCACTAGGAAACATCATTTCCATTTACTTGGAGCTTTCAGATTAGTGCATTATACACAAAGAGCATGTGTCATTAAATAATAGTTGGCATAAATATAGTCAAAGTATGAGTGATTATTCTCAAACAAGTAAAAGCAATTACATTTCTTTATTGTGCTCTGAGAATTACATGCAGTAAATATAAATGTTTTATTAATTTTAATGTGTCATGCCTTTATGGGCAAGACAACATTACTAAACATGCTTTATGAAGTTTGAGAAACAACAGTAATATGATAGCGGACAGCAGTGTGCACATGAGGTCGGTTGAGCTGGATAAAGTTTGCTAACCACATTGTTAGTGCTCTAACACTTAATATTTGTAATTTGCATATGCCCTCGGAGGCTATGGAGAGATTTTTTAGGTACAAGTGCAAAGTAAATTATATAAATAAGTTGCTGCCCAGAGGAAATAAGAAAACATGTTGTCCTTCTTAAAAAGTTGTGCCAGTTAATTAGGCAATGGCTTGAATGACTAATGGAAGAAGTGTGAACATGCAGTGGACTGAAGTCAAAATCACTGCTGTTAAGCAAGGATAAGTAACGAAAGAGCCTTTATATTCCTGGCAAATTACAATGAAATCTGCAAGGAGCCTTACTGCTGATTTTAATTGTTAGATTAAATGGAGGACTGGCCTAGAATAAGCTTTTAAGATTTGAGCAGGTGTTTTCAAATAATTAATGTCCTTCTGCCACATGCGGAAACTTTAAATAGTTCAGATGTGCATTGTTCAAAATATTACAAGAAGCTCTAAAGCTGTAGTCAAGGTCTGATTTACAAATTACAAGTTCCCGTCGTTATTATTTTATTACAGTTTCAAATGCTGTAAAATAAATACATAAATTTTTTGAAGTTGTAACAAATATTATTGTATTTTCATACGGAGCCCCACACATGACTTGCAGTAAAAAACTAGTAGGCTAAATTGTGCACGTGCACACGATTACACATTGATTGTGTTCCCTTGATTTATAAATAGTGCACATGTTTTACTAATTCGTTCCCTCGATTTGCTAAATAGTGTGCATGAATTATAAATCAAGGGAGCAAATTAGTAAATCGTGCACACTATTTACCTTTTTTTATCTTGCATGTCATATGCGGGATCCGTAATTTCAGTTGTTCTCATTAGTTTGATTTTATGTGTTACTTGTGTTTTCAGTTTGTAAAAAAAAAAAAAAAAAAAAAAACATTTTTTAAAGAAAATAAATAAATTCAGATATTACATTTGTAGTCTTTTTTACTGGTATTTAAAGGGATAGTTTAACAAAACAAAACAAAAAAGATCATGGTTTGTCTGACTTTCATTTTTTTCACAATTGTTTCAAAATATCTTTTTTGATGTTATACAGAAGAAGGGAAGTCTGGTTTGGAATGAAATGAGGGTGTGTAAATGATGACTTTAAATGATGAAGTTTAAGTTATAGATCTGCAGTTGTGCTGGTTAACATTTAGAATCGTCCAGTATCAAATACGGTTTGGCTGGTTGTATTCAGTACCATCTTCTGACTGAAATGAAACTCACCCTTAATGTTCTGCATGAATTTGCCGTTGGCTCTGATTAGAGGAGAGGAATTTAAATAAGATTTGATCTTTACGGACCATAGGTTTCATCTTTATCAGTGCTGCTAATTTAAAAAAGTGCAATGCTGCATTTGTTGTTTGCAGCAGTTTCCTGAATCTGTAGAGGAGTGTGTGTATGTTGTTGTCTGAGTTTTGCTCCATTCGTGTTCATTTTGCAAATGTGTATTCATTGAGATGCCATGGCTATATGGCTCAGATTCTGGTGTTTACACCATATACTTACCATGTAACCTCTATATTTTGTGGTGACTGCCCATTTAATGTGCCTTGGCCCTCAAGAGAATATAGTTTTGTGCTGGCTCTGGCTGTGGCTTTACTCTGCAGTGATTAGTCACTGCTGAGTGTGTGTGTTTGAGGGGGAATAAATAACCCAGTTGGTAATTCAGGTCACGTCAGAATCACTCTTTACAAACACATGCACACTTTCTGAGCAGTACCATGGTTTGGTAGATGAACAGGAGTGAGAGGAAGGAAAAATATCACTGTACTGAAATTCTGTAATTATTTTATTGCTTTTCTGAAAACAGGAAGTAGCTGAATGTGAAATGTGCCGCTTGCTTGGTGATTTGAAAAGGTCAGAGATGTTGGAAGCTTGCGGGTGCTACTGTGTGTGCAGATGACCTGCCATTGTGGAAAGGAATAGGTTTGTCCGGTTCGCGAACGAATCGTTCTTTTCACTGTATTATTTTAAAGTTTGGAAACAATGGATTGTAAAACGGTCAAATTAAACATTTATTTGTTTTATCAATAATGCATGATATTTTCAGGAACAGCTTTTATCTTATTTAATTTCTAAGTCGATACACATTTTAAAATGTAATCAAAACAGTAGGTTTGATATAGACTATTCAGCTTGCAGAAGTTCGCAGCTCAGCACCCTATGCTCAGCACACACACACACACACACACACACACACACACACACTAATACAGTGGTTCTCGAGTCAGATCGACCGGGCTGCAACGGATCACCAGTACAGAATCGAGAACCGTTTCTATCGGACACGTTCGATCTTTCGGACATGTTCAATTCTGAGAACCGGTGAGCGGAGATACTGAGCATGCGTGATAGCGTTGTAACCGAACTGTTTCTCTTGGACTGGGAAAGCTGATGCTGATAAT
This sequence comes from Pseudorasbora parva, assembly GCF_024679245.1. NCBI lineage: Eukaryota > Metazoa > Chordata > Actinopteri > Cypriniformes > Gobionidae > Pseudorasbora > Pseudorasbora parva. The sequence goes on from NC_090173.1 coordinate 37,698,143, forward strand.
ACATGAGCCCGGGTGAACTGTGGATTTGTGTAAGTATTATGTCAATGTAAGTTTATTTAATCCGTGTAAAATATCAGTTTGCACGACAGTGACAGTGACAGTCTCTCAAACTAGAAATAAAACTAATATCTTGAAGTTGATGTTGTAACTATCGATTCAGTTAGTTTTGGTGAACATAAATGAAAAAATGTATCCAAGATGATGATGCTGTTAATAATAATTATCACTATACTACGTTTTGATTACAAATACTTTATAGGGATGTGTTTGAATTTATTTTCATCCGCCGGGATCATAGAAATGACGTCATTACGTAAAGACGTAAAAGAACCGGTGATCCGTTTTTTTTAACCGGATCATTGAAACGAACTGTCCGAAAGAACCGGTTCGCGGAAAAGAACCGAACTTCCCAACACTAGAAAGGAATAATCTCCCAACATTGTGGTAACATTTCACTATTATATGTAAATCTTACCTTACCAATACCCCCAAAATTATCAGAATCACTTCAGAAACCACTAATATCCATCTTTCCACTGTAAAAAGTGATCTTTTGACTTAGCATAAAAAGCGAGGAAACTATTTGCCTTAAAGGTGCCCTAGAATGAAAAATTGAATTAACCTTGCCATAGTGAAATAATAAGAGTTCAGTACATAGACATCACATACTGTGAGTCTCAAACACCATTGCCTCCTACTTATGTAAATCTCGTGAATCATAACACAAGGGGGAAAAAAGTGCTTCTCAACATAAACCCAACCGTGACGCAAGCGTTGGGGATCATTTATATGCACGCCCCCAACATTTGCATCTGTCCAAACATGTGCATTGTCAGGCGGAAATGGGAGCGAATCATCAAAACAAGCTGCTCGCATGGACACAGTTAATGTTCCAAGCTGTGCAGGAGACTTTTCTACCCTTCCCACAGATAAAAAATGTCAACAGCAATGGTTGATGTTTATAATCCGATACCACAACAATTTCATCCAAGATTGTTCGTTTGTTTGGCCCATTTCAAGCAAGCTTCACTCAGCGTCTTAAACTGAAGAAAGTGGCAATTACAACTGTATTCCTGCAAGCAGTAAGTAGCGATTTATCCACTTATTGACTGTTTAAACAAATTCTGATTAAATTGAAAGTTATTTAGAGAGACAGCATTTTCTAGATAACGCAAGATGCTTACAGTAACAATAGGAAACACCGAGTACCATACCAAACTAAATAGTGTGTCTAATGACAAAGGGTAATATTATTTTGTATTACAAAGTACAACCCTAGATACTTTGCTTACAGGTGGTTCACTCAATCCTTCTAGCAAACGTCACCTTTTCCACCATACAAGTTAAAACGATAGTCATTTGACAAGGCTATTTATTTTGTAAAAAGTTCTATATTTATATTTTTAAAAACTGAAGTATGGTATTTCCTATTTGTATTTCAGATTAGGCTACATCACAGTGACTGCGTAACGTTAGCCTACATTGTGACTAACGTTATATAAATATGCAATATCGTTGACGAAAAAAGACAAGTCTAAAATGTAGACTGAATGACACTTTAAGCAGAACATCGCAAATGGAGATTGCTGAAATGCAGCTTACTTGTTTATTGGTGTTTTCAGATCACTGGCGCAAGAGAGAGAGAGAGCTCGCGTACATATGGTTGCCAGATGGGACATTTTTTGGTATAAAACTGGATATCATACAGGTTTTTTTCACAGAAAAGCTCTGTTTGGGGGATTTAATTACTGAAATCTGCTGACCGCACAAACGCAAGCTCTTTCTCGTGCGCGGATGATCTGAAAACACCAATAAACAAGTAAGCTGCAATATCTCAGTCTCCATTTAAGATGTTTTGCTTAAAGTGTGTCATTCAGTCTGTCTGTGTTCTGTCAGGACTCACGAGCCGCTTTACTGAACTGCTGTGAGCTGCTGAAATAAGCCAATCAGAGCAGAACTCAACATTAATATTCATGACCCTTCCAAATAAGGCAAAAACAGAGCATTACATCCTAGGGACAATATATAGGGTTGTAAATGGACCTGTAAAACTGTATCTGGACAATTTTTGCCCTTAAATAAGCCACATACCCTCTATGTAGATATCAGAGAACAATTTAACATATTGTTTCAAATCATTCTAGGGCACCTTTAAAAAAAATATTAAATGTCAAACAATTAAAAATTGTCAAGTCAATCTATCTATCACCTGAGTAAGTTAGTGCCCACTTGACTGGCCAAAAGTTATGAAGCTTAATGATGCAATTGGGTCATTTGGCCCTGCAGTTGAAGCTTGTAGCTATAGTTTATGTATTTTTGGTAAGAGAACTGGCTGAATGAATAGATGTACATGTAATGGAATGTAGCAGGGGAAGGGCAGTTAAAAATTAAGATGTCTAGAAACGTCTCGGTTACGTATGTATCCCTCATTCCCTGAAGGAGGGAAAGGAGGCTTACGTTCGGACCAACTGAAAGGGAAAGTTTTATCAGTGTCTGGACTGACTCTGAAAAGTGCATTCATTTTTATAGTCAGTTTAAGTGCCATTCTACCTTTGTGTCTCAGAGACCTGATAACGTGGCCGGAGAGGCTCCAGTAAATTATTGCTAATAATTTGTGTGGCACATCTTAGCTCTTTGGTCAAGCTGGACTGGGAGAACAGAAGCAAGCAGAGCTCTAAAGAGCCAGGGGAGCGTCTGAGATTACAAGCCTGCAGATGAGTCAGAGAGCAGTGCCAGTGGCACTGTAACACTTCTTCCCTTCTGAGATTCATCCTGCATGATCACTGTGTTTTCATCGTTTGCTTTTTTTTGGGGGGGGGGAGGGGGGGGGGATTACTAGAAAATTCGGACCTTAAAAGTAGATGGCAATAACAGCACATTATTTATTTTTATTGAAAATACAACATTTAAAGGTGTAGTATTTTCAGGCTCTATTGACAAAATGCTATATCATATGCATAACTATGCTTTCAGTGGTGTATAAAGACCTTACATAATGAACCATTATGCTTTTATTAACTTAGAATGAGCCATATCTATCTACATACACCACGGTCCCCTTACAGTTGTATTGGACTCTGTATAAGAGAAACAGGTCTATTTATCTCAAATTAAATTATTACTTAATTCATAAAGCAAATTTTGAAAGAGTTTGATTTTTACAGCCAAGCAAATGACTCCATTTGTCCATCGTTCATTTGAACAGGCCGTAACTATCAACTCTGCAGTGGATATTAATATCCACACACTAGTGAAACACTATTTAATAGCTAGGTAACATAGATCAGCCAGTTTAAAGGTGGGGTATGTGTTTTTTTCTGGTAACCGCTTTTGATATTTAAAAATCACCAAAACAAACATGCCCCTATTTTGATAGTTCCTCCCCACATATCCGTAACACAGGCAACGGCTATGGCGGAATCTGTGTGTTACTATGGTAATCCAGGTTGAATGTTCAATGAAAAAGTCATCCCTTCCATCACAAAAACACAAACCGTTCTCTTGAACAACTCGATGGCATGAGCATGACAGTCCAACTAATGAACATATTACAATAATGGCAAGATTAGAGAGTTATAGCAATCACATAAACACAAACCGTTCTCATGAACAACTCGATGGCACAAGCACGACGTTAGACCTATTACCTAAACATATTACAATTATGACAAGATTAGAGGATTAAGTTATATATATACATACATACATATGAAAGTGTACATTTCTTAGTATCTTTTTGTTTGTTTGTTTATAATCCAGGAGATGGTTTGAATGAAATCTTTGTAGAATGTATCATGTTCTTATATAATAAGAAATCAGGTCTAAATTTACTTTCTGCTTAGAGCAGGAAAGTAAAAGACCACAGATAACATCATTTATGGTGAAGGATGGGGACAGTCACCCCTGAACCAAGATGATCCCTAATTGGCTAGAACCCATCCGGTAGGATGAGCAAATACTTGAGAATTAATCTCAGAAAATGAACAATGGTTCAGTCCAAAACATTTCAAGTCAGTCCTTAGAGAGTCCCAATTGGTCAGACCACAGATAATAAGAAACTTGTAATTTCATATTTGCATCCTTTCCACATTTTCTTCCTTTCTGCAATGCATGTGTACTTGTGTGTACTTGTGTTTGTGTTAAATATTAGTTTTATATGTTAGAGTAATCAATACAATATTTTCTGTGTTAAAAGATAAGCGTTCTTATGTTATGTGCTTACAAATTTAATAAAACTGATCATCTATGTTGCCTGGATAAAACAGTTGTTTACTATTGTTTAAATATTAATATCCACTGCAGAGTTGATAGTTACGGCCAAATGAACGCTGGACGAGTCATTTGCTCAGCCGTAAAATAGACCCTTTCAAAATTCCCTATGAATTCATCTTATCTTTGAATTCATTAATTTATTCATTTAAGCTAAATAACTGAAATCACTAGTCATGAGTTTCTGTAGTCATGTCAAAGCAATAACTTAATCAGCATACTATCATCTGAAAACATATTGCAAGAATTAGATGCTTTGTCTCCAGGCAAGACTTAGAGAAACTTTTTCAAGCTTTCATCACCAGCAGGGTGGACTGTAATGATCTTCTCACCGGCCTTCCCAAAAAGACCATTAGACAGCTGCAGCTCATACAGAACGCTGCTGCCAGGATTCTGAGCAGAACCAGAAACTATGACCATATCACACCAGTCCTCAGGTCTTTACACTACATTTACATGTATGCATTTAGCAGACACTTTTAACTGGAAGACACTAGCTTCCAGTTACATCAGGGAGCGATTTTAAAGTACTACTTGTTTATAAATCACTCAATGACCTAGGACCTCAATACATCGCAGTTATGCTGATTAAATACAAACCCAACAGATCACTCAGATCATCAGGATCATGTCAGTTAGAAATACCAAGAGTTCACTCAAAGCAAGAAGAGTCTGCTTTTAGCTGTTATGCTAACCAGCTTCCTGAACAGATCAGATGTGCTCCAACAGTAGCCACATTCAGATCCAGACTCAAAACACATCTGTTTAGCTGTGCATTTACTGAATGAGCACTGTGCTACTGTACGCCACCTTATCTTATCTATTCATCATCTTTTTATTATTTTTATAACAATATTGTTTTAGTTTACCTTTGTTTTTATCTTTGGTTATTGTTATTTTATGTTCATTTGAGTTAAATATGATGAGTGAAAACTGGGTTTGATGGAAAGGTTATTGAGTAAAAATCAGAGATTAGTGATTGAAATGGATGTTATGAACGTATTTGAGAATTAAATTAAGGAGAGGTGTTCTAATTAAGATGGTACATGTATGTAGACTGTAACCTGAAGGATGTTTTATTTTTATTTCAGACCACCATTGTGTATCTGACCATTTTATTTTATTTTATTTTATTTATTTAATTTTTAATTATCTTTACAACTGTTTTAATTAGCCTTGTTTTTAATTTTTAATTCATAAAAATGGTATTCTTTTTTTCTCATGCATATGTAATAACAATTTTAATTAATTTCTATGTAAAGCACTTTGAATTGCCATTGGTTATGAAATGTGCTATACAAATAAACTTGCCTTGCCTTACCTAAATAGACCTGTTTCCCTGATACAGAGTCCCCAACAAACTATACTTAAAACACATGACCCGAATGAATCATCAATCATTAATTTAACCCTCCTATCATTTCTTAGGCAAGGTGATTCAATTTGATAACAATGTAGCAGTTTGGTTAGAATCTGGAGATATTACTTGCATTTATATCTTTTGTCTGAATGGAGATTCCCTTTTCCTTGGTGCTGGCTGCTGAGGGATTCCCCCGGTGCTTTGATTGGATGACAGTCTTATTGTGTCTTTGGTCGACGTCTTGTGAAGCCAATCACATGGTGTGTTGGCGGACTGATGGAAAGTCTCGTGGATGTTGTTTGAAGTTAAAGGTTGTGTGGGTGTAGAATTGTTGATCGAAACTTTGCAGTGAAACTTAACTTAGAAAGTGAGACTCAATGGAAAGAAAAGAAACTAAGTAAGAAAGGTAAGTGAGGTGACTATTTAGATGGTCTGAATGAAACTGTTTTCTCGGATCCTGGTCTGCGGGTCTTGGTCTCTGTCGTCTTATGTCGTCTTTTGGACTCTTTTCTAATTCTTTGTTCATGTTCTGAGGATGGGTTTTAACCAATTAGATGGTTGATTTTGGGGTCTGGAGTGTTGAATCGTTATTTTTGTGTGGAATTATGTTTTAATGAATCATCTGGAAGATTAATTAACTGACCAATTAACTAACCAATTCCCGTCATGTTTCTACAGCAGCCCTAAATGGACAAACTATTCTACAGAGTGCTAGCTACTCTCTGCTGTCTCAGACGACAACATCTTTGTCCTGTGTCAGCCAGCATAGCTTCGAAATGGGTGGCGGGCGGTTGCAATTTACAACCTCACCACTAGATGCCGCTAGAATTTACACAGTGCACCTTTAATGGTTACATCTACTGTTCAGAGATGATTCCAGACTCATAATCTTGCTGATTATTTAGTGGTAGAATCAGAGAGGAACATTTCAGTCTGGTAATCAAGTTCAACAGCAAATACAGATCAAAAGTGACAACAATTTTTTTCCCCCCAGCAAATTCTGAAATCGATTGCGATTATCAATCGACACTGATAATAAGAAATGCTTTTTTAGCAGCAATTCATCATATTAAAATAATTTCTGAAGGATGAGGTGACACTGAAGACTGGAGTTATGATGCTGAAAATTCAGCTCTGACATCACATTTCTGTTTTTTAATTGTTATACTATTTTGCAATATTACTGTTTTTACTGTATTTTTTGATAAATAAATACAGCTTTGGTGAGCACGAGGACCAAAACATTAAAATGCCACAAATAAAGTGACTTTTTACTTCGACAAGTCATTTAAGTCTTGACATGGACTTCAAACTAAAGACCCAAATTGCTTTAATTGTATGTGTAATTGTATCAACGTGTGTGTGTGTGTGTGTGTGTGTGTGTGTGTGTGTGTGTGTGTGTGTGTGTGTGTGTGTGTGTGTGTGTGTGTGTGTGTGTGTGTACACTCACCTAAAGGATTATTAAGAACACCATACTAATACTGTGTTTGAACCATGTTCGCCTTCAGAACTACCTTAATTCTAGGTGGCATTGATTCAACAAGGTCCTGAAAGCATTCTTTAGAAATGTTGGCCCATATTGATAGGATAGAATCTTGGAAGCTCCTGTTCCATCACATCCCAAAGATGCTCTATTGGGTTGAGATCTGGTGACTGTGAGGGCCATTTTAGTACCAGTGAACAGTGACAGTGAACTCACTGTCATGTTCAAGAAACCAATTTTAAATGATTTTAGCTTTGTGACATGGTGCATTATCCTGCTGGAAGTAGCCATCAGAGGATGGGTACATGGTGGTCATAAAAGGATGGACATGGTCAGAAACAATGCTCAGGTAGGCCGTGGCATTTAAACAATGCCCAATTGGCACTAAGGGGCCTAAAGTGTGCCAAGAAAACATCCCCCACACCATTACACCACCACCCCCAGTCTGCACAGAGGTAACAAGGCATGATGGATCCATGCTCTCATTCTGTTTACGCCAAATTCTGACTCTACCATCTGAATGTCTCAACAGAAATCGAGACTCATCAGACCAGGAAACATTTTTCCAGTCTTCAACTGTCCAATTTTGGTAAGCTTGTGCAAATTGTAGCCTCTTTTACCTATTTGTAGTGGAGATGAGTGGTACGTGGTGGGGTCTTCTGCTTTTGTAACCCAAATTCACAAATGCTTTGCTGCATACCTCGGTTGTAACGAGTGGTTATTTCAGTCAAAGTTGCTCTTCTATCAACCTGAATCAGTCGGCCCATTCTCCTCTGAACTCTAGCATCAACAAGGCATTTTCGCCCACAGGACTGCCGCATACTGGATGTTTTTCTCTTTTCACACCATTCTTTGTAAACCCTAGAAATGGTTGTGCGTGAAAAATCCCAGTAACTGAGCCGATTGTGAAATACTCAGACCAGCCCGTCTGGCACCAACAACCATGCCACGCTCAAAATAGCTTAAATCCCCTTTCTTTCCCATTCTGACATTCAGTTTGAAGTTCAGGAGATTGTCTTGACCAGGACCACACCCCTAAATGGATTGAAGCAACTGCCATGTGATTGGTTGATTAGATAATTGCATTAATGAGAAATTTCCTAATAATCCTTTAGGGGTGTGTGTGTGTGTGTGTGTGTGTGTGTGTGTGTGTGTGTGTGTGTGTGTGTGTGTGTGTGTGTGTGTGTGTACTACTGTACCTGCTGTGTATGGAAAAATCATTACAAACATGAATTGAGACATCACTTGTCCTTAAAAGCTTTGACATGACTTGGATTCTACATCAGGTACCTAAACATCTACATCAAGCACTTACAGCTATAACATATATTATAGATTCCTGTTCTTAAAATGTCACCTTTGTGTTTTGGGTTAATGTAACCATTTAACATACGTACACTTTTATTCAAGCTGACTTTTTACAGGGACAACAAGATACCTGCAATCAATTGCCTTACTCAACAGCTTTTGGCTTGCTTCTTGCTAGGATCAAACCTCTAACAGTATTGCTTCCATCGCTTTAACTATTTCACCACCACAACAATCTTGGTAGCTCTGTAGCTCACTGCTTACACTGTATTCCTAACTAATGTAGCTATTACAACAGCTCAATACTAGTCAGGAACACATCACATTATTGAGGTGTAAAATTCTAATAAAACAAGCTTAGCCAAAACTTATTTTGGCTGTTTTATTTTGTCATATTGCAACAACAACAACAACAAAAAATCCAAAAAACAAACGAAAAACAAACAGGAGCACAAACTAGTAACACTATGATTTTCTGATGCCTGAAATAACTATGATTATGATTATAACTATGGGTTAGTGGTTCTAGTCATGTTAAAAACTGATTTTATTATAGATAATTTTGAATTTTGAATTTTTTTTCCGCTTGCAGGCCACCAGGTAGTGATTGCAATAGATTGAAAAGTTGTCATATGTGTGCTGTCTGCCCTGCTTCCATCCATCACTAAGATTGCAAAGCACCCATGAAATTGTAGGTGATATATTCAACTAAACTCCTCTAGCTGACCCACATACTTGAAGACACATCTCCTTGTATCAGTCCAGAACCACATAGTTGTCTTGTTTATGTGACATCTGTAGAGATACCACAAGGGCAACAGGTGTCATAAGGTTTTTTTTGTTTTTGTTTTTCTAATGAAATTTCCTCTGTACAGAGTAGCAATGACTTTTGTCTGGTTTCCAGTCCGGTTTCATCACCATCAGCTGAACGCTTGCACAAAAACAGGTTGACAATTTTGTTGTCAGTTCTGATTTAGTCAAATACAAAATATGCACTTTGATACGTAAGGGATAATGTACACCCAGCCGGTTGTTATCGCATCAGGGTCTTGCATCACTCTGAAGAGGTTTATTCTGCGATAACAATCGGCTGGGTGTACATTATCCCGCTTATTACACGGCTACTAGTCTCAAATAAATAATTATTAGACACAAAATATTGTCTTGAGATTAAATATTTTATTAGCTCTTACGCAAAGCTTCCGTGAAAAAAAAAACAGTTCCAACCTGCTTTAAGCCTTTATCTATTGCTGAAGATTTGCCATGTGCCCTTGCTAAATGTTGAAAATGAATGCTGAAAGGGTTAGTTCACCTTAAAAATTAAACCAAGCCTATGATTTACTCACCCTAGAGTTATCATAGGTGTATGACATTCTTCTTTCAGACAAATACAATCGGAGTTATATTTAAAAAGTTCAGGCTAACGTTAATCCAAGCAGTAGTTGTAGATGTTTTTGAAGTCCATAACAAATGCAGCTGTCCATCAAATAACATGCTCCACACGACTCCGATGGGTTAATAGAGCCTTCTGATTCGAATCGATGCGTTTGTGTAAGAAAAATATCCATATTTTATAAAGGTCCATAAACTTTATAAAGGACAACAAGATGGTGCCAGCGTCAAGATAACTCGTAGTACCCGTATGAGCGGTGTGTTATCTGGAAATAACATACCGCTGGAATGCGCGATTGACCAATCAGAATCAAGTATTTCACAGAGCCGTGTAATAATATATGATAAGAACCACAGAGCGTACTGAATCTTCCTTCTGGCTCTCATTGAAATTGTTGTTTTCTGTTTTGTAGTTCACACCCTTTGCACTTTAACACTTCTGTCATCCTCAGCTTTTACCCATTGTTTTTCTTTCTCTATTAGGTGCCCATAGTCCCATTATCTCAATTCACCCCCTTTCATCTTCTCACCATCCTCTAATCTCTCCTTTCATGAGTTCATTTTCAGTGGCTTTACAGCAAGACTGTCTGCTGTGGCATCCTGCTGGTCACCCACACAGTGAGAACAGAGCTAAAAAGCTTAATTTTGACATAAAGTACTATACATTGGAGCATGTCACACATTGTCACAATAGAGGATTAGGTCACTTGACACATGAAAACGATATCATTTTAATTGAGCATCATTGTGAAAACAAAAGATGGCTAGTTATGTTGGGTCAGAAATAAGGTTTGTAAGTACGCCTGCCTAATATTCTGCCATCTAGACATATAGTCTTTTATTACATTCAATCCCTGATGTACACTGACTTTAGCATAACATCTTCTCATGATGAGGGAAACAATCCAACAACAAAAAAACTTTAGTTTAGGGCTGACTATTAACTAGTAGCTATTAACTATTCTGCATGACCATAATTCACATACATTATTCATACCCAGGAATGTAGACAGGTTTATAATCTCTAAGATCCCAAATGTGAGGTAGTTAGGGGGGTTCGGGGGCATGGTCCCCCAAGAAAAGTTTGATTTCTCTGATCTGCATATGTGCATTTAAGATGTTCTGAATGCCAAAAAATGTATAACAAGTTTGAAAATCATGTCACTTGGCAGATATGACTGATATAGTTTGTCCCTTTTCATCAGTGAAGTAGTAAACATATGGTTGTCTGGTATATTTTATTAATCTTTTTTTTTGTAGACACGTTGATTTACTGAAAGCTACCAGGAAAGCTAAGTCTATTAAATTAATTCACAATATGCACACATTCATTAGACTACTAATCTCATGCCAAATACAGGCTGAAAAAGGCACACCTTTTTTATTTACTGAAGGCTACAAATGGAATTATATTCATTTACAATATGTAGCCTAGACATTCATTATTAATTTTAGGCTATGCCTAATCGGAAGAAAATGGCTTTGTTAATATTTATTGTTTGCTAATTACATTATAATTATAATGATGTAAAATTTAATATTAATTTGCCTAAATATTTTTGCCACTTGTTTTTCATTTCTGACTTAAAGAAGCACCTGTCAAATGTAAAAAGTTTAGTTTAGTTACTTACATATATCACACTTAGTGTTAAATCGTGCTGTTTCATATGTTTGAAGATTAATACTTTTAGGGAGGTTGGGCAGAAGTTTATGCCAATCTTTCTGCCACTCAGCGTGGGGTAATCACAGTCTCTCCAGCTGACGGTGACGTCAAGTGAAGTCCCTTAATTGTGTTCCTGCTCATGTTTCTGATATAATAAACACTGCATTTAGGTTCAACTGAGACTTGCCTTAAGTGGATCAGACGTTACAGTTTGACAGATGCCCCATTTTTATTTCTGACAGTCTGCAAAGATTTGCACTATATGTTTGGCATTCATTTGAAACAAAATGAATTTATTTATTATTTATTTAATTGTATACATAAAATGGTTTGTAATTTTTTTGAACTTATAAAACATTATAAAGGCTAGACATTATAAAGGCTAGCCGAGCCATACTCGAAAAAAACTCTCCGAAACTTGTGAGAAACCGGAAGTAGTATTTTTGAGACAGAAATACTAACATTAGTTTTTGAAACTTTGTCTATGTTTAGGATGGGAATCCAAGTCTTTAACAGTGTAAAAAGCTCAGTATGCATGCAACAGCATTTCACCCCCCCCCCCCCCTTAACTTCTTGAGCTGTTGTGTAAAAGCACATAATCATAATCATGCTGTAAATCAGCATGTATTCCTCCCTTGTCTTACAGTAGTCAGTGTGAACATGGCTGTGTGTTTCCCAACACACATAGCAACCTATAATGTTTGAAACAGCCATTAGTCGAGCAGTAAGAACTAGCAGGGTGAATATCTGCCTGTTGTTCTGTAATCAGCACAGTAAATGCTTACTGATCGAGACGGCCACCTCTCCTTTTAAAGTCAGCTGCATGTTTTTTTCAGATGATTACCATCACTTGCTGCTTGCTGCTTTCTAATTTAGTCTTGCTGCTCAGCCACACCTCCCTCCATCACTCTTAGTATTTCCTTCTCTTATAGTCCTTTGCAAAATCCCACTCAATAATATCAGAGCATTGTGTACCAGATGAGTGTGGATGACATTGAGAATATGCGCTGTTCGATCTCCCCCTCTCGCACAAACACTATTAATTTCCTTTCCTGTCTGATGAGGCATAGCCCTTCCATTAATTTCAATAGTCTCCTGCTTTTAAAGCAGTAGGTCTGTAATTCTGGGGTAAATGTAATTTCTCACATCAGACACATTTGGTGATGACTTGATTAAAAAACTCATAGAGAAAGCTGAGGTCATTGATTATCCGTGCTATTGGAGTCATCTTTATTCAGAATACTGTCTGAATGATCACCTTGACAAAAGGCATCTCTCCTTCTTAAGTCACCATGACATCAAAATGGACCATTCTTATTCTTTTATGGAATATTGTGGTATATATTATAAATAATTTATGCATGCACCTAATTATGTGATCATATATATATATTTGTTTTATTTTTTCATGTGCCCTCTAGTATTTAATCAAAAAAACTTGCAGCGACAGCTCTTCTCTTCTCCTTTGACGTGTTTACAGGTGTGAGGGCGGCAGAACCGGTCACTCACAGACCACAAACATCCAACAACCAAATTAATTCCTATTTGGACTATATAGACTATCCTGTTTCATCCCAACTTTAAAGGTGTCATGAACTGGCATTTTTATTTGTTTATACTGTTGTCTGAGGTCAATTTATAATGTTTGCATGGTTTTTACATTCAAAAACATCATAATGAATAAGTCATTGGCTATTTTCCACTCTATTTTTATGCACGTGCTGCACTGAAGACTTGGAAGTAAAACCCCACTGCTAGGATTAGATAAGATTTGCATATTTAATGAGATTCAGCTCCTCATCAGTGTATGTGGGAATTGTTTTGAAATCGTGTGGGAAAACGGGAACGGGAAAGAATCGCCCACAGGGCTCGCAAAATATCTTTATGAAACAAACACGATTTATCTCATCCACCCATGATTTATTGGAATGTTATTTTTTATTACTTGGCCCTCCCGATCAATGGATATAAATGTGACCCCCCCCCCCCCCCCCCCCAAACACACACACAAACAAACACACACGTGCGCTACAAGCCTCTTTGTTCAAAACTTCTGTGATTGTACTTTTTCCTTCAAATATCAAGTCAAGAGAGTGAACAACTCACACCAAGGAAGGAATGTTATTTCACTATATAAGATAGCTTGTCGGCAGGCCGGTCTTACGTTTTGGTAGCCCATCTGGAAAACACACAGCCCCGAGATGTTGGGCTTTGTGAGCCCTGGCCCATGCATACCCGAGTCTGATCCCAAATCACAATGAACCAACAGCACCACAAATAAAGGATTCTTCAGCCTTTGATAGCGTGCTACGGTATGTAAGACACATACACACAATAGATATCAAACGATTTGTAACAATGCAATAGGTGGGCGGGACTACAGAATCAGGTATTCATCTTTGGGGCTTCAGAATCAGGCGTTCATCTTCATCTTCAAGTTCTGAAATTTACAGGATATTCTTATTACCATGACCTTTTATATATAAAATGCTCAATAGAAAGTTGATTTCTCAATTCAGGACCCCTTTAAAAATATTGATCCATTCATCTGCCGTTAAGCAGTTCGTTGTGTATTATTTCAGTTTTTCCTGAAGTTGTAGGATTTTCATAGATGTCTGAAAGGATCTCAAACATCCTTTACTCTAGGATGAATTGTATGAAAATTTGGGAGGAGAGAATCTGTAGAGAAATAGCTGTACAAGCACTTCCCCCTTGATTCATCACAGCAAATCAGGAACTCCTCAAATCATACATGCTGGAGCTTCGGTGCAAATTAACTCCTAATAGTACATATCTTTCTGCAGTGTTTTGAAATGCCTACTCCTTACATTTGACAGTAATACCTCCATTGTGCAAATACTCCTACACAGTATTACTCAAATTTTTCAAAATAACACTATTTAAAAATCCAAGCATTTCCATGTATCTAAACATTTCCAGCTATCTAGCTCACTCTGCATAGCCAGTTGACTGCTGTCTGCCATTTTTCTAAGTCTATGACTACACTATGCATACAGGATTCTATTCCACAGAGGCCGTCTGTTGATAGTGGGAAAATAACACTAATGACTCAGTTTGGCAAGGTTGTGCGTGTTTCTGCTCATTTATTTCAAGAATGGCTTTGTTGTACGTAATAATGTTGCCTCATAACAGGGTACAAACAGTAAGCAATTTCCTTTTATACTGATTCTGACACTTTCAGGGGATATATCAGATTGTCGGGTTATCCCCACGTCTTGTTTGTGAATCTCTATGCATCCTAAGTGGACTAACTTTGTGCAGTTGACCATGCAAATGTGATGCTTCATAGTGCAGCTTCATTACTAAGATCACACATGTGAACAATACAGACTTGGATAATGTCAGAAAAAGATGCGATGGTGAGGGCTTTTTATTGACTTTTCTTTTGGACCTTTCTTTTCTTTTTTTGCCTTTTTGATATGAGCTAATTAAATGTTTTGTCCTTCAACCATAATATGTTTGTATTGTGGTTTTTCGATTCATGCATACATTTTTTCAGATCAGCAAAAAAAACAGAAAAGTGTGTGTGAGGAGTTAGACAAATAAAATAATATATCTTTGCTTTCCATTTATTCAACATGGGCGTGGCCGCATTAGCGGCTAAAGAGGCAACCCGTGAACGACAGACATCTCTCTATTTTCAAACAGATTACATAAACAGATAATATTTGATTTGGATTTGATTTACATTATTTAAAACCTGACATTTCAATGTTTCGATAGACATGTGACAAGTATTTACTAAGTTTCAGTTCATTTTCTGACATGTCAGAGTTAACTTTATTGAGAGAGAATGGGTAGATCGCGCATCATGTTTGCTTTCCAAAAGCACAGCATTTAGTTTTTACTGTGAGTGTACACAACATTTTTTTTTTTTTTGGTCATACATAATACATAATTTGAAACTGTATTTTGAGTCTCCTTTGCACTGATAAGAAAAAAAAGTCAGGTGGCATTCTTGCGTTTGAATGGTTTAAAATCGCTTATATTTTAAATTAACTTTATACGGATTAACTATAGTCCAAATTTGTAGGAAAT
The DNA here is from genome assembly GCF_024679245.1 of Pseudorasbora parva. NCBI lineage: Eukaryota > Metazoa > Chordata > Actinopteri > Cypriniformes > Gobionidae > Pseudorasbora > Pseudorasbora parva. The sequence continues at coordinate 37,713,677 of NC_090173.1, forward strand.
TTGTAAGATATATGAAATATATCAAAATATTTTTAAAAACATTTTTGAAGATGGATATCGGAAATCTTTAGTGTAGCAATGACAAAGTACATATAGCACTTTGGGTTCAACAGAGTCAGAATGAATCCTGAAATCCAAATCACAAACCTTACCTGTGACAGTTTACTAATCAGGGCAAATTAGCGCGGAGAGCGCTATTCCAAAAGTGCAGATGGGAGTAAACAGTTCTGTGTGTGATCTACTGATGATGCGCAAATTAATAAACACAGACCCACCCATTAGCAACTGGTTTAAGACGTTTTTTTGGCCAGTAAATAATGGTGAAAGCACTTTTTTTTTTTTTACAACAATAGATTTTTATTGTAAACCTTTATACAGTCCTGCCATGAGCTCAGGCATTTTGAAGAATATTTTGAAGAAAATAAATGGGAAGGATACTTCTGGGTCAGTCGATCAAATTGTATTATTTAATATAATTTTCTGTCTTTTTCTTTATTAATATTCCTTATCATTTGTATTATCATTTATTATCATTTGTATTATCATTTTTATTTATTCAGAGTGAGCGTGAGCACATGAGTGTGAGAGACATGGAGAAGAGATCATTTTGAACACAGGAATATTTTCAAGTTTTCCAATTATGCACATGCGACTGGAATTCTCTGTAAGGAGAATTCTCCTACTAATGCATATGACACAAGTAACAAGTTCTCTTTAAGACATCTATTTTGAACAATGAATAAAAGTTTCTCAATGCATGGGTATATTATGTTGTGTGAAAGCACAAGGTATAGTGTGAACAACTTGTTTTTCTAGTTATACAATTCATTTTTCTGTTTAAGCAACCTATACAATTCAAACTGGGTGTCCAGGAAGACAGAGAAAGATGGAATAAAGACCATCTCCCAGACATTTTTCTTTCTCTCCTATGCTGACATGTTAAAATAATATAAAGAAAACCTCTTGGCAAAATAACTGATCCGGTCCTGTAAATTCAAATCAAGCTTTTCCTCTACAGACATTGTTGCTGTATATAGAATGACATTGTATGCACTGTAATTGAAACTATTGTGTTTAGATCTTTGCATTTCACATATCAAGTCTGTAAGCTATTTAATCAGTAATAATAATAATAATAATAATAATAATAATAATAATAATAATAATAATAATAATAATAATAATAATAATAATAATAATTCATTTCATTTATATAGTGCTTTCCTCTGCACTCAGAGCTTTTACATGGAAGGGGGGAATCAACCTCATCTAATGTGCAGCATGCTCATGTGATGTGATGAAGTCCGTCAGTATTTATATAGAGGTGATTAAAAGGCAACATGATCTCATGAGAATACTTTTAGAGAATATTTTTACGTAAAGTGTGGTTCTACAACACGTACATTTACTTACGTTTTCATACACACTATAATGTACAATATTGAAGTATTGACAGCACTAAAAACTTATTAAAATATTTATGTTTTAGTGTGAATGTGTAGCAGTCTTTTTTTGATTCTATTGTATTTTATTGTCATATCAACATGTTTTCAGTCGCATTTGTTAAATGCAGTTTACTCATCTACTTACTGTAATAGTTCTCCTATGCAGCGACAATTTGATCACAAAATAATAAAACACACTAAAACACAACATAAATCCACAAAACGTAAATTTTATTTGTTTGGTGTAATCCAAATCTTTAGAATCCATATGTTTGCAAGGAACAGATCCAAAAGTATCCCTTTATCCAGCGATCTTCATCTCTAAGCAGCCAGTGACTGTAAATATCAAATCCCGTGCCTGCTTGTTACGAATTCAACGCTTTAAAAATCGCAAACTCAAGAAGCGTTACATGTTTTATGACAGTAGTATCAAATTCTCAATGGCTCTCGCCTGCTTCATCACAGTTTGAGACATGTCGTGTTTTAGTCGATAAACATTTGAAATGAGAAATGTGCGCGGTCACGGAAAGAAGCCGGATCAACATTTTCATGGATTAATACTTTAAAATCTGCTCTGTATCTCATACAAAACTATACCACAAGACCAGAGAGAAATGGGACTGCAACACATTGTCAGCTGAACTACTTTTGGTACAGCTTTTAACATTTTCGCAAAAAATACACAAATAAATTATTGTGATAATTATGAGCAATGGTTATGGGTAGGTTTAGGCCTAGGATTTTGCAGCTCAAAATATCGTTTTAATGCAATATTGTTACTAAAATTGACACATTTCTGTCCATTACGTTTTATTCTTTGAATATTCTGTAAAAATTTGATATGTTTAGGTTAGAGGATCTTACATTTATACATTGGTAAAAGGGAAATGGTACAGATATATGTTAATATTTTAAGTTTTCTACGTTTTCTAGCTGTAAAAATGTAATAATGCTACTTTTAAATGTCGCCAATACATCTATATTTTATGTTTCAGCATCTATCCAAATGTACAAAAACATGTTTTGTGTCTTTGAAAATTACGTATTAATACCTACGTATTAACAATGAGACCAGGCTTTAAAAGACCATGATGATGGACAAAGGCCAATGGCTAGATTTGGGTTACATCCCTACTCTTTTTTGAAGTACTGTTTTTTTTTTAATGACCACAGAGAGTCAGAAACTCAGTTTCTGTTTTTGAGAGTATAGTGTGTGTCCCCATCTATATATTGGGGCTTTAGGACCCCCACAGACCACAGAGTGAGCACCCCCTGCTGGCCTCACTCACTTCAAGAACAACCTAATTTCCCCAGGAGGTCTCACATCCAGGTAAGGATAATACTCAAGCTTAGCTTCAGTGGGCAATCAGTCTTGGGCTACAGGGTGATATGGCTGCTGGTGACGACATTGTGAGAAGACATGCTGTGTTAAGTGGGTTTCTTTCAGTCCCTGCACATGTTCTTTTTTACTAATTTGTGTTTGGTAAAGATTAGGGGTCACACTGAAGGTCTAGTTTCATGCCGAGATTATACGAGCCGTCAATAATGCATCTGCCTGAAAGAAAGCATAGTAAAATCAGTTATATGCTTGCTGTTGAATGAAATGCCTCACATTCTGGGGAAATTACAGGCATACTAGGGAAATAATAGGCTAAAGAATTATTCTGTCCTTTTTATTGTTTGATGAAAAGGATGAAAAACACAATGCAGATGCAAATGTTCTATACTGTACTTACTGAAACCCAATATCAGTTAATAGATGCACTGATTTCCTGGCCGCTTGAATACTCTCCAGAGGATATGAGATCCTAGGGGAGGTGCGATGCTAACTGATAAGTAATGGCTGAAGGGCTCCAGACTGGAGTTGTAGATTATACATGTGATTTGAGGACAATGAAGAGATTGTGAATCTTTCTCCTGTTGAAATAAATTAAAATGTGTTTTATGCGCGGCTGCGCACCAGTTCACCGCTGGCCTTGCATCGTTGCCAATTTCTCTGCTGTTTACTGCTTGATATTATAATGAACTTTTATGCACAAATCATTTTAATATGTATTTTTTCTTTCTACTCTAGCAATGCATTGGCTCAAAGAACAGCCAGACGATTATCAAACGGGTCCAAGACAATGTTTTACAAGACAAAGTCTCTCCAAGTCTTACTAATGAATTATAAATCACATTTATTGTAATTTTATTAGGTCTTTTAAAATACATACAACTGGGGCTAGTAATGCAATATAGATTTTAAAAAAAAATTCTGTGTGCAAATGTTGCTATACATTATGCAAAGCAGTCTCAACTTTATCTTAAGTAATTCCTTTTGGTTTATACATAATATGATAAAAATGTATTTGCAAGTATAGTTAAATCTACATTGTGTAACTTTTGCCTCTGCTAGAGGACGCCTATTCAAAACAAAGTTTCATGACGCCAGGTTTGAGCTCATAACATGTGGGACATGTGCTCTTCATCTCACAGCCAGGGGAAAACAATCGGGGTATGATTCAGGTAGGACTCATGTTCATGGCTATTATAACGTAAGTGTATGAAGCAGAGCAGGGCAGAGGGTTGAAGGAGCTGAGCAAGGCCGCTGGAGCGATTGTTGCCGAACACACGGCTCGCAAGCAGTGGGACTTTTATTAGGACAGAACGAGGGAATAATATAAATATGTTAAAGATCCATAACTGTGATTAATGTGCTGTATTACAAATCTAACCCACAGGTCAGCCTAAATAATGAACAAATAGTTCAGTCCGTTTTATTAACATGATGAATGTGTTCATTGACAACAAATGTCTCACAAGAATATCATACAGATTTGTAATAATGTTTAAGGTGAGAAAATAAATTTGGGGTTTAAGTATTTTTTTAAGAAAGCCGTCTGTCTGTCTGTCTGTCTGTCTGTCTGTCTGTCTGTCTGTCTGTCTGTCTGTCTGTCTGTCTGTCTGTCTATCTATCTATCTATCTATCTATCTATCTATCTATCTATCTATCTATCTATCTATCTATCTATCTATCTATCTATCTATCTATCTATCTATCTATCTATCTATCTATCTATCTATCTATCTATCTATCTATCTATCTATCTATCTATCTATGACATAGTACAGAGCCTACGTGCCTTACCAAGTTGTCTTCATTAATATTGTCTAACTGAGAAAGCAGCTTTGGTTAAATATAACATTTGAATTGGATTTTTTTTCTCTTCTTTTTTTGAATTATTGGCTAATTAGTGAAACCTTATAAGAGAATGATGCTATATGTCACACTGTATGTGATGAATACATTTTTTGATAAAAGGAAAAACTTTGGTAGCACTTTATTTTACAGTGTCCTTGTTACGTATGTTACTTGTTACTATAGTAATAAGAGTACATTTGCATAACTACATGCAACTTACCCTAAACCAAACCCTAATCCTACCCTAACTCTATAGCAAGTTCATGTAGTTACTAAATATTACTCAATACTTAAATTATATAGTAAATGATTGTGTGATAAAATAAAGTGTAACCAAAACTTCCATCCAATTCTCGCTCCATTTGTCACTCTTTTAATATTTGGTGATCTGTGACTGCCACTTCTGTGGCAAAGACTCTGACAGGTCATTTAGATTCAACATGTGTGTGAAAATGAAGAACATGAGTGAGAGAATGAATTAAGCAAAAAAATACACTGAAAAAGTGGTAAACTGCTACTGTTACCTTAAGGAGCTATTTGTAATATTTCAATTTTTTTTTTATTTAGAATTTTGTTTGTGTAACCTAAATGCTTTAACCTAAATGTAAATAAGTTGTGTAATAAAATTATTTATTTTAATTATTAGCTTTTTTTAAATTGCATTAATTTAACTGCATTGGCATTGGTGCATTGGTGATTTTTACATTAGAAAAATCTTATTGATAGCATTTTTTTTTGTAATCTTTACATGGCAGCGTTTTCTGCACCTCGTGAAATCGAGCTGTGATTCGTCCACTCCATAACCTGCGAAAATCTATGGTTATAGATTTAATGGTCAGAAATGCATTTCCCACTGCAATCGCGTCGTTACTTGTGGCAGCAAAAAATGCATTCTGATTGAGTATCTTCTATATAATTTGTAGGTATCTTTTTTTTCAATAGAAGAATGAGAAATCATTATAAATAAATTATAAAGTTATTATAAATAAATAAATGTTACTACATTAATACCCTTAAACACCTAGTTGGTCATGAGAAGGTGTGTAGGGCACAGACGATACCATTCTCTGCAAATCTTTAATAATTAACATTTCAGTCATGCTAGAAGAAGTTTTTGGTCAAAATCTTTTCATTTACTAGGTTTGGCACACTTTTGTACCAAGAGATTTTGTGCACAGAGAGAAAAACACCATATAAAATGCAGGAAAAGTGGTGACATAGAATATAAGTGTGAGAGAAAGGAAGTGTGGCACACAGTGAGCTCTTTTGGCTTTTCTTCCTACACAAAAGCAACCCTCCTACACACTCACACACAGGACACCATTTTATATTTTAACAAGCACATGAAGAGAAACATTAGAGTGACTCTTTTGTTTCTTTTCAGCCTTGTTCAAGGAAGCAGACAGTGAACAAAATATAGAGGCAAATAAAGATCGGTTGAGGAGAGAGAGAGAGAGAGAGAGATAGAGAGAGAGATTGAGAGAGAGAGAGAGAGAGAGAGAGAGAGAGAGAGAGAGAGAGAGTGTGTGTGTTAGAGAGAGAGAGAGAGAGAGTAAGCAAGAAAGAGAGTGAGCGAGCTGGCACAGGCTGAGCCAGGCACTGACTGTGTGGACACGGAGGAGTGCGGAGAGAACAGAAACGACAGAGCAGAAGGAGGAGTGAATGGATGGAGTGACCCAGGAGGAAGAGAGGAATGCTGAGCGAACAGACCGACAGAGCGCAAAAGAGAAGACGAGAGTGGCGTGGCAGCAACAGCAGAGTAATTAAACAGTGCAAAGGAAAGCAAAGGCTCTCATGCCGAGCAGCTTCTGTCGCTCGCGCTCTCTCTCTATCTCTCTCTCTCTCTTTCGAACGACCAAAGAGGCAGAAGTGAATCCGTCCAGACAGCGATAAAGGACAAGAGGAGGCACACAAGAGGCAGGGGGAGGAGCAAGCATGATTTGATTGACAGAGTAAAGAGGAGGGACATGGATGCAAATTGAATAATTCAAATTTCTGGGAATGTTTTTTTTTTTTTAGCAAAGGAAAAAACAAAGAAGAAGAAGATCAAGGATGCCGTCTCAGTCTAAAAGAATGATGGAAAAAGGGAAGGAGAGAGAGAGAAAGTGAGATGCTGAATTCGGACCATGTCAGAACAGATTCCACATCAGCGGCATTCAGCCCTCCTGCAGGCAAGAGTCAGTGTGTGTGTGTATGTGTTTGTGAACTAGCACGAAGTACGACCTCTGTAACACTAGGATTCTGCCCATGTGCCCCCATTGTTGAGGACATAGACACAGAGGGATGAGAAGGCGAAAAGGCAGCAGTGTATCACTGTCAAAGCTAGAGAAAAGGAGGTAAAAAGACAAGATGAGTGTGATATGGGGTTGTGGGGTCAGTTGTAGCTAGTGTTCAGGAAACCCTCTCTCCCCTCTCCAGGGACTGTGGAAAAGGGCAGTCCGTTTTACCAGCAGGACAGCCAGCCTGGAGACTCTCCCAGATCCTTCTTTCTTGTGACTCAGCTGGCGCTGCCTTCCACAATCCATCTCTTTTTCATTATTTTCCTCTTACAATCTGTCTTGTATCTATTGAATATTTTCTCTCATTAAGATTGTTTCTCATGTAACCACCTAATTTTTTCTGATTCACTCGCCTGATCTTCAGGAGATTCTGGGAGAATCTCAGATGCAGATTGCAGGCTGTCCCCAAACCCAGACTAAATCTGGGTACCCTGACCAGATGGACTGAGGAGGGGAGCAAAAAATAGGAAGTTTGAAAGAGAAAGAAACAAGGCAAATAGCCTGGGGATTTGCCTGAGGGGTTATAGAGAGCTGCCAGCAGGTATGAAGACATGCTGAATGTTGTGTACCTTAGGGAGCGTTGTGTTTGTGCGTGAATGCATACATTTGACAGGATATTAAAACAGAAGTCAAAGTAGAGTTAGGATTGTACACTTTAGTTGAACCTCAAGTGGTTTTACAGGTGCTACAATAGTACGTGACTTGATTGCTTGACTCTAAATGTCAGATTAGTATTCAGGAAGTAAGTGTTGTGGCTCTCTCTGTGCTCCTGGAGCCCCATGAGGGCCCCAGCCGTGGAGGCCTGGCTGGGAGATGAAGCCGTCCCCCCTGCTGCTCTAGCAGCCCTGTGGGCCCTCATGGCTCTGGAAGGCCGCTGTCTGCGCCCCGCCTCGCCCATGCCGGGCCAACGCAGGGCCTGCCGTCGCCGCACCCGAGCTGGAGCTCCACGAGGCAACCTGTCCCATCTCACCGTGGACCTTTTAGCGCGAACTCACCTACACGGATTGCGGCACATCTGTGCCCCGTCAAACTCACTCGGCCGCCGGGCCTTTTGGATGCTGGCCTTCTGTACCTGTCTGGGTCTTCTGGTTTCCTGGTCCTCGAATCGGCTGCTTCACTGGCTGGCCTTTCCCACTCACACAAGGGTCCACACAGAGTGGGCAAGAGAACTCGCTTTTCCCACGGTCACCATCTGCAACAATAACCCCATACGATTGAATCACCTCACTAAGAGTGATCTGTACTTTGCGGGTCACTGGCTTGGACTATTGCTTGCCAACCGCACGGCCAGACCCTTGGTGCTGGACCTGCTTCAAGATGACAGGCGAGCATGGTTTAGCAAGCTGTCAGATTTCCGTCTTTTCCTGCCTCCACGGCGCTTCGAGGGCACCAGCTTGGAGTTCATGGACAGACTGGGCCACCAGCTGGAGGATATGCTACTGGCCTGCAAGTACCGCGGAGAGCCCTGTGGAGCCCACAACTTCTCTACTGTGAGTCTGAACAAATGACCTCCACCTCTCTCTCTCTTTCCTTCTGCTTCTTTCTCTGTCACCTTTCACTCTAGTGTTTGTGAAATCCGCTGTGACTTATTCTTTCATGCAGCACATGCACAGACTCTGATCTGACCTCTCGTTAGCTCTCGTCCTGTGTTGCCCTCTCTGTCATGCTTCAGATATTTCACAGTGCATTTTGTACACCCGTATCAGAACTTTTTGATCCCAAATCATAAAGACAGTTTTTTTTCCCCTCAGGAAGTCCCATGTTGAATACTTACTTTTACAAACACATCAGGTGTACTGACCATCCAAGGCTGATTTTCATAATGTGATTCTGATTGAGCATAATGTGCTATTTGCATTTGCGTTGCTCATAAAGACCTCCGACTCCAGCACGCGCAACCTATTTCCACGGAGATCTGGTCTACCCTATTAGCAAACACTGATTTTTCATGGCAATAAATAATTATATAATTCTGTTTTAGCCAGACTTGACATGATAGGATTATGTAAATGTTTCTACCCACACCTGAGAGAAAATGATCATTATCTCTTTTTGCTCACTTTCTTGCAAACTGTACTGCACACAACATAATCTAATTCATGTTTTTACATGAATATTTATTTGCACTTTTCAGTAAAATCTCTTCATATTCATAGAAATGAGTGTTGTTATATGTTTCTTTATATTGCAATACTGTCACCAGTCTCAGACTCCTATTGCCAGTGAACATGTCATCCTTCTCCTCATGCTCATCCTGTCTCCACAGTCACTACTGCTGCCGCTGTGCTGCATACACTTACTCACTCACTCACTCACTCAGTCACTCTCTCACTCTCTCACTCACTCACTCACTCACTCACTCACTCACTCACTCACTCACTCACTCACTCACTCACTCACTCACTCACTCACTCACTCACTCACTCACTCACTCACTCACTCACTCACTCACTCTGCTGCTGAGAGTGCAATCACTCACTCACTCACTCACTCACTCACTCACTCTCTCACTCTCTCACTCACTCACTCACTCTCTCACTCACTCTCTCACTCTCTCACTCACTCACTCACTCACTCACTCACTCACTCACTCACTCTCTCACTCTCTCACTCACTCACTCACTCTCTCACTCTCTCACTCTCTCACTCTCTCACTCACTCACTCACTCACTCACTCACTCACTCACGCACTCACTCACTCACTCACTCACTCACTCTGCTGCTGAGAGTGCAATCACTCACTCACTCAATCACTCACTCACTGACTCACTGACTCACTCACTCACTCACTCACTCACTCACTCACTCACTCACTCACTCACTCACTCTGCTGCTGAGAGTGCAATCACTCACTCACTCAATCACTGACTCATTGACTCAGTCACTCACTCGCTCACTCTGCTGCTGAGAGTGCAATCACTCACTCACTCAATCACTCACTCACTGACTCACTCACTCACTCTGCTGCTGAGAGTGCAATCACTCACTCACTCAATCACTCACTCACTCACTCACTCACTCACTCACTCACTCACTCACTCACTCACTCACTCACTCACTCACTCACTCACTCACTCACTCACTCACTTCTTACTCTGATAAATGACAAGCCTGGTTATAGGCAAGTATAAGGAGAACCTTTGAAAACAATGAATAAATCAGTGTAATTATAGTTTAGAGTTTTTATAATGCCGCAAAAGAAAGGCAATTACATATTTGAATTGGGATTTTCATATCGATATGATAAATGATAAAAAAATATATTTGCAGTAGTTTATTATTATTATTATTATTTATTTATTTATTTTTAACTTATTTTTTAATGGTAGGTTTTGTTGTGACAATTAACCTCAGTGTTACAATATACAATGCTATTGGGACATGTTGTCACAAAGCTCAGTGGTCAAAAATATGATAAATTATATATAAATAAATGATTGTTCACTTTATATATATATATATATATATATATATATATATATATATATATATATATATATATATATATATATATATATATATATATATATATATATATATATATATATATTCAAGTTTAAATGTCATTAATAGGCCACTGTTAAGTTGTAGGATGTTGCAGTCAGTATCAGCGTGACAGCTATAGGATGAGCAGTTATGTTGTACATTGTAAAATACCTAATGTTGTGGGACCGTGAGAAGGATTTATTTTTGTTTTGTTAGGAAGTTGTATGCTATGGGTTCTGTCTTCCTCTCACTCCTTCTTTCAGTCTCTGTTGTTTCACTAATTCTCTTGATGTGGGGAGAGGAGGAGCGCAGGCAGATGTTCTCTCTCAGGCTACGTTTCAGCAGAGCTTCTTGCTGCATATGTGTGAGGCTACTTAGAAACTCTCTCACAATAACTCTTAATTAGGCCTGGATATCACTGAGGTGATTTTCACTGTGCTTTGGAATAGCAGTGCAGTTTGTGGAGAATTTTAACAACCCGTTTCACAATAACCAGAACATATGTGCCTCATGTAGTATATGTGTCTTCTAATGGCAAGCTATAGTTTGTGATAAATTATGTAAATGAGTGTTTATTTAGCTCGCATAGCAGTCACCTGAGGAATTATAGACGCCCATTTTAAAAGTTAAGAAAGTGGAAATCCTATGTGCGATGGCTAAGTTTCTCCTTCCTCATCAGCTCAGCTCAGTTTTTCTCTCCATAACATTAGCTAAACATTATCCACTCATTACTAAATGTATTAGAGACCCAGTAATACAATCGGGGAAGCTCCAGCAGAGAAAGCTTTAATACCAAGCTTTGGGAAATTTCAAATGGTTACAGTTTATGTATTCTCTGAACAAATTCTGGCTTGCTCATAATTGTTACATGAAAGTACAATGTTTGTAAAATTATATGAACAGCAGAGTTTATCTCAATTCCTGTTTAACACATTTTCACTCTTAGCTTTACTGCTACTAACTACTATAATTTAACTTAATGGAGTTAGTAGGTAAAAAGACAAGATTCTACTACTAGGCTAAATGTTTTACATAGTGGGACTACAGACATCTTAGAAATACAGGATGATTACATTTACAAACCTTTGAGCTTGGCTATCTAAATATTCACAATCTTAGTTATGAAGGCATAGATTTCCATCACTGTATCACCATGGTAACACTGTTAGTCTGCCATGTCCATCACTTGATGGAAATGGATGAGTTTCATTAGCTCCAACACTGCGTTGATTAGTTTGGTCTGGCACTGTAATGATCCTTGAGGTTGAAGCTTTCCGTCAGGGGGTCTCTCGTCTGGAACGAGAGCGAAAAGCCATGCTTATACTTTCAGTGGTCTTTCTTGTTTCATCGAGAATATATTTCAATGTTTTAATTATGTTGCCAATATATTGTGTTATGTGACAGCTGAAACATTTCATAAAAACAGTATACTGTGAGAGATTTAGTGGTTTAAGGGATTCGCAATGAAATGTCTTACTGAGGCTCTGGGGTGCTATCAGTTTCCTTATGAAAACTAAGTATACTTTTACTTTTATACACTTGATGAATTATGCAGAGGTGGAAACAGTAATGAAATATTCTAATCAAGTAAAAGTACTATTACTTCAATGACATTTTACTCAAGTACAAGTAAACTTACTGGTCTAAAAATCGACTGAAGTAAAAGTAGTCAGTGATGCTCAATCTGACATGCTATAGCATTCGACTACCTTACACTTATTTTTATACTTGTATAAAAGTTACAAAGCTCTTTACAAAGCTGCTGCCTGTCCCTTTAAGGCTGAATGCACATACCCTATACTCTTATACACATCTGATATTCTCCCAACTGTTTACTCTTCCCTTCTCCAAGTCATTTACATTTTTAAACGTTTTATGAGACATGCGTCAATCGTATGCCAACTAAACTGATCTTTAATCTTTTCAGAAAACTGAAACGTACTTTTTTATTATGGTCATGGGTGCACACTGTTAGTTCTTTGCCCCTTATGTTATTTGTGTATTTTATAAACTAGTCCTCTTAATTGGCAATCGAATGAATAAAGTCTCACTTTATTAAAGCAAAAGGATAGATTATATACATCAAATACAATAGGTGTAACATGATTTTGTTACACCAATGAGAGAGAGACACATCATATAGAAGCTCATGGTATAGACATGTGATACATATAGAAATCATATAGTCTAAATACTTAGCAAATATACTAAAATATACTTATATAGACTTTTCTGTCAGTGTAAGTCATATATGCTTAAATGCAATTTAGTATGAGAAGTACATACAAAGTAGACTGAAAGTATACTTCCTTATTTTTTTTGTTTTTGTTTAAAGGTTTACTAATAGCACACTTTAATTAAATTATTTTTCAAAAGGGTTATTAGCAAGCTCAACATGAGGACATTCCATGTTCATTGACCGTCAAAATGTAATGTATGTTTTGTGTATCGTTAAAATGTTATTATGAGAATTAAGTCAGACAGACTCAGCATTAATGAAGTTTATAATGATCTGTCATTTGTGCATCACTTGTGTCAGAAGCTATATTAAGATCTGGCTGTCCATTAAATGAGTGATTTGAAAGCATAGCTAAAGCGTTTAACCTTTCAAGGTTTCTGTCATGGAGCACTTTAACCTTGTGAGCATGTGCATGAATATTATGATATGGATGCAAATTTGCTCATATTTGTTCAGCTTTAAGCACACATTTTATTTTAAGCATTAGAGGAAATTAACATAAACCAATATACAGACGGGTAACAGCACTGGAACAGCCTCGTATTTAAAAAGGTTTCTGGCAGGCATTTCCCAGTTCATCCTTCATATTTTTCTATTGGTAATGACATGCATGATTTGAGTAATAGTTATAAAACGAAGCGCAATGAATGGCTATAGCGACACAAGAAAATAGCGGGATAGTGTTAACAATAGTGTTTACTCATTGCCATGTCCAATTGGTCAATTTCCCAAACCACATGAGAAAGAGACTCCTTATTTGATTTTATAACCCTTGGACTAACATCCTCTCTCATCTTCTTTTAGTATCACAGTAAATCTGCCTACATTCTGCTTCTGTCCAGCAAGAGATTGTGATTCATATCATAACACGTTCAATTTGAATGATTCTCATCTGAATTGAGTGTCTCCCTCTCTAATGTGCTCTTCCTTTCTTCCTCTTATACCATCCTGTCTCATTCCACGAATCTCTAAATGTCATCTACTTTCTCACTCTCTTCCTTAGCTCCTCTTCGTCTCTTTTTTCCCATTCTCACTCTACTCCACTACACACAGCACTTCTCAGTCCTGCAATGCTTTTCAGTTTTTCTCCAGGTTTCTTCTTGTTTCTTTGCACTGCGTCCACAGGTGAGCGTTTTCTTGAGAAGCGTTATTAACATCAAGTGGCATGGCATCTTACACACAGAAGCCATTGTGCTTAGCGATTGGCAATAAAATAAATATTGTGGATATTAAAGGCCTAGATGTGAACCTCTAACCACATATTATATGATTTAAATTAAATAGAAATAAACAAACAAATAACAAATACACCCGTGGATGAATATTCCTCAACTGTCGTAAATTTTGGTTTAGCTTGTGCTGGTCAATGTTACACTTACTAGCATAAATATAGGTTATAGTTATTAAAGCATATTAAGTAATAAAGGTTTATAGTAGTGGATGCAACTGTTAATGCGGTATTTCCTAGAATAGGCAGTTTGCATGATCAAAAACATACAGTAGGCTACTGATATAACCTTCTGTGGTGTATGCCACTGCAAATACAGATATGTTTAATTGATATATTATTATTTTTTATCACTAAATTAGGCTATTTATTCAGAGCCTTTTACAGATACATCAGTATATCTTTGCTACTGATCTGTCCTGGAGGTGCCACAACATACGACAACATCTTCCACAACATTTTCAGTGGCACATGATGCAATACATTGGCACATGCCACAAGGTTTATCTGCTGGCACATACCAATGAAAAACAGATGTGTTCATTAAACACAGCGGCATGTGCCAATGGCTTCTGTGTGTAAGATGCCATGCCACTTAATGTTAATACTGCTACTGCTTTTCTTTGGAAAAGAGCAGTCATCATTTAGCAAAGTAGAAAGGTTTGAACATTTAAATAGTTTTCTGAAAAATAATGTATGCAAATTCTGTTAAACCAAATAAAATGTAGTGTTTGAAATATATATATAAGTTGTTCAACAATTATATTGATTTAAATGAGTACAAGTAGATGGGAAAATATGTGTTACTACAGGTTTCTGAATGAGAAATCTCCAAGCCTCAATTAAAAAACAGGGAGAAATCAATACTTTTACAATTTCTTACAAATATTCACTTTTATATAAGGAAAGCACTATACCTGAAAGCACAAACCCAGTTCTAAAAGTTGACAATTTTTTCTCTCTTTTTTATTACAATAAGAAACAACATTATGTTACAAAAGCTAATTTGTTACCATGGTTTATTTATTAAGATTTTTTATATAAAAAATTAAAGGTGTCGTTATTTGGAATACAGCTATTTTAAACCAAGAAGAAACAAAAAAACATCAAGATAAAGACATCTGCAAATAAAATCTTTCAACTACAACTATATTCAGTGACATAATAGTATAAATTACTCTCCTTAGCTATAAATCTGCCAGTCTTATCCCAAGGCTAAATTGAGCATTTTCTGTAAAGTTGCATTCAAATTCATATCCAATATTTTCAGTTTATAAAGTTTACATCCTTTCTCTTCCAGCAGTTTTGGATGATGCATCTTTTGATATCCCATGGCTATATCAGGCTATGGTCTGGAGTCCAGTGAGTTGAGATAGGCTGTTGAATGAGTTCACTGGCAGATGAATTAAACTCTGTTGTGCTACCTCCTGATCTCTCAGTACACTCAGACCCTGCAGAGATTTTAACTTTGAGATGTTCTCGATATTTTGGCAGAACAACATTAGTGACATTTTAGTTTTTTGCTTGCCCAGTACTGCTATCATTCTCACAGTGTGCTAAAAGGGTTTGCACAGTGTTTTCTTTCATTAATGGGTTATGCCTCCATTTGTGCTCACATATCTTCTGCCAGGTGAGGCAGTGTGTTACTGTGTGTGTGTTCATGTTTTTCTGTCCCGGTGGGCACTGAACCTGAATCCACGCTGACTCATGGGGACTCGTGTCACCGTGGGGACCTAAATACATAAATCATTATTTCTTAGAAAATCTAAAAATGAATACATACATTTTGTGTGATGGGTAGGTTTAGGGGTTGTGTGTGTGTGTGTGTGTGTGTGTGTGTGTGTGTGTGTGTGTGTGTGTCTGTGTGTGTGTGCCCTTGTTTATATTACATTGTGGGGACCAAATGTCCTCATAAGGATAGTAAAACCTGAGATCACCTACATTGTGGGAACCAGCCAGCGGTCCCCACTTTTCAAAAGGCTTAAAAATCATACAGGATGAGTTTTTTTCGAGCAAGTAAAATTGCAGAATGTTTCCTGTGATGGGTAGGTTTAGGTATAAAAAACATTTTTGAATGTGTGTGTGTGTGTGTGTGTGTGTGTGTGTGTGTGTGTGTGTGTGTGTGTGTGTGTGTGTGTGTGTGTGTGTGTGTGTGTGTGTGTGTGTTTGTGTGTGTGTGTGTGTGTGTGTGTGTGTGTGTGTGTGTGTGTGTGTGTGTGTGTGTGTGTGTGTGTGTGTGTGTGGAGTGCTACCTTTGGCTCTCCTGACTCTTATTGAGACAGCTGTGTGTGAATGCTGGTTGGTAAGAGTTGAATACAAATAGCTTTAGTTATAGTCTTGCCACAAAAATAAACTATGTTCCATATCAGTAAACAAAGACAACTGACATTATGCTTGATTCATTCAGATGGCTCGTACTCAGTGTGGCATGATCTACAACTTTCTTTGTCTCTTTGAATAGGTTGGGCAACATTCGGAATTGGATCATTCTCAGTTCATGAGATTGATTGACAACAGAAAGTGGATTTTCCGTATTTGTAATTTAAAAAAAATCAACAGAGATTATAGTATAAAATATTACAGATAATAGTCTGTAATAGTCTGTAATAAGGACCAATAATTAGTCCTTTATTCTTTCACTGTGTCTGTCTGTCTGTCTGTCTTCAATTGACTTTCAAAGTTTCTTGACAAACTTTCTTTTATCTTGGTAAGATTTAGGATTATTTGGGTTATTGAATTTCTTTCATTTCATTTCATTGTAATTTTACTTCAGTTCAAATTTAATTTAAAGTACACTATGTAACTTTTTTGTTCAAAATTAACAACATTTATTTCATCATTAATAATGTTAAGACATGTTTTTGTCTTACCCTGATTCATATGGTAAGCCTATTATAAGTATATGTAATTTAAACCTGTTGGAATATCGTCTCGTCATATCTGTAAATTAAGAAAAATTGTTCCAGCTTCTTTGACGTACAGTATGTAGGAGTGGTATAGGAAAGCTGTCACAACACAGCGAGAAAGGTTGACTTGGACCCCATAAATCTTGAACCTCTGGAGAATCATCCCTTAAAAACATTAAACAGAGGAGAGTCTACTGGCAAAAAGAGAATGGGTCAACGCTTGTAATAAAACAAGAATCAACATTGGCATAGCTTTTTAGTGATGGTGAGGGATTTGAAATGTTGTAAAAGTGACACTGAGATGGTGTTTTTATTACTCAACACACACAGTCACGCAGAGCCGAAGCACAACCAAAACAATGTTCTTCTGAAAAATTGCAATTGAATTTTATTCTAAAAGCATTCTCAGTTAAATCTGAAGGTCGCACAACTCGACTCTGTGTCTAAATGATGTGTGTGGATAATTTGGTGAATTTAGTGCAAAAATTCACAGCAAGAATTTAATTAAAATTTTATAAAATAATATAATTTAACAATTAAAATCCACAATTGCAATGCCTTTGCAATGTTTTTCTTTTGCCAAATTTCTCTAAGCACATTCTATTTGGTGTTTTGATTTAATGAATTGCTAATTTAAACTAATTTAAATTGCCTCACTGTTAATTGCTAAAAAATTTAAATTATGTAAATGTGGATAATAATTTTATGAATGCAGGATTTCTTTTCCTATGCAAAAGATTTAGATGTTTTCATCAGTGGCCTAGTATCTGAGCTCATCTAACACTCAGTCACATCACTGCTATTACTCACAGATAAAGTCACAAACAAATACACGCCCACATACCTATGAGAAATTGCGGATGTAGATTCACAGCAGCCCAGTTTTCACAACATCCCTATATCACAAACATCAGTGCATCTATGGAAATGCTTGTGCATTGCCATCTTGACGAACGTAAGCTGTGACAAGTCCAATAGTGCTGAGAAGCCTTTGAACACCACGATGTGAGATGTGAAGGAGAGATAGATGACGGAGAAACTGTGCCATAGTGACAGACAGACACACATGGAAAGAAGAAGAAAGGAGATTTATGAGGTTATCGCAAAGATGAGTGGCTGGTGTTCTCACTGTGTGCATGGACATGGAATAAAATTACAGAGGATCTGACCAGTGTCAGGATGTGCATGTATTTGTTTGTCTATGTCTAGTATGTCTAGGATTTGGCACCAGACAGAAATTCTGAATTAACTTTAAACTTTCTGAGTGTATCATATAAAACAAGGTGTCATGGTTGATATTTGCAATAGTCTGTGCTTTTTATCCCTTCACACAAGGTGTCATGGTTGATATTTGCAATAGTCTGTGCTTTTTATCCCTTCACACAAGGTGTCATGGTTGATATTTGCAATAGTCTGTGCTTTTTATCACTTCGCACAAACGTGGACACTCCATAAAATTCCCAGTCACTCAAAGGACCTAGTGTTTCGTATAGTCTTTAATTTAACAAACGCAGATTTATAAATTAAAAATGTATCAAAAATTGACCTTGCATTTCAATTAGGGATAATCAATTTATTGCAATTAAGTCTTCTCAAGGGCATATTTAAAATAATAAAAATATTTCACAGTATGCTGACCGATTTCTCACATGCTTATGCTTGCCTCCTGGTCTGTTTGCATGCATATGTGCCAGCATGCCTGTTCTTGTTTGAGTTATTAATGTGGACTTGATATTGATTTATTTTTTTCTTTTTCATCGTGAGTCATTTATCTCTGATCATGCTTGAGTGCAGCAGTGGCCTTCGTCAATAATTAATATCACTCCCGTCGCAGTACGGACCCCTGCTGGTTTTAACTACCTCACCAAAAATAAAACAGTCCGCTGCCTTAAATTCAAAACAAACCTGACCTCTGATAATATAAAATCCATTCTTTGTGGATATTTCATTGTTTCTTCACTGTGGAGGTCCTCCCTCATTGTGCCAGCTGCAGGTTTATAGTACATTTTACGCGATGGTCCTATTTCCAATGGCATGCCGAGTAAAATCTCATGGCAGAGGGTTTATTACCGTTATCAAATACTACTTGCGGAGCTGCGATGGTCCTGTGCTGTTGAAATTGCCAGTGGTATTTTAAAAGCTCTGTGTAATAAACCACCTTGATCCTGTTCTCAGTTTTTTATTGACCTTCTGTTGTGTTTTGTATGTCAGTGGTGTAAACTATCAGACATGCTATCCACCACAGAGATTGGGCACAGGGTCAGTGGTCTGCTGGATCTACGACAATCTTATTAACACGTGGCTCAGATCTAATTTACGCGCAGTAAACCCACAGTTAGAGTAGGGCTTACACTATTTAACAATCTATAACATCACTATCTCTAATCTCTAAAACGGCCATTGCAGACATTATCAGGCCCTTGTGTGTTAGTGTGCTAGTGTGTCTACGTGTGGGGAGCGGGGTACTGCTGTATCTTTTATTCTTATTCATTTTGTGTCTGAGCAGTGTGCTTCAACCATATTAAGTGGAAATTTCCAGACTTGCCTCACTAACACTAGGCGCATATGGTTGCAATAATCAGCTGGTTGATATTCATGACGATCAACCCATATGAGAATGTTTAAAATTTGAGATGAAAAACCTAATAGATTGTTTGGGCCCATGAATACTATTAGGATTGGCAGTATGTTTGCTCACCTTAATAACCCAACTGAAGTCTTCATAGGTTTCATTAGAAAGTGAGATTGAACAGTACATTTGGAAGTTAGGAGTCATTCAGCCAAACTTTGAGCCAGCAGTGTGTAAATTAAGAACACATGCTTATTAAGTGGTGAAGTGGTGTGGAGTGAATCCTACTGGTTTTTGTTGCGTGATAAATTTATCTTTATTTAGTTATAAAGCATAAGCATAGATAAATACATTATAAAAAAGTTACAAATAAAGTAAGGTCTAACAGTAGTAAACAGTTGAAAAGATGTATGATTTTATTGGATCCATGCATTCGTTCTTAAAGTGACAGGAGCTTATATTCTATCAGCTGCTGTTTGTGTCATTAGTGTTAATCAAACAACAAAACACAGCTTTAGAAAAACATGAATCTAGGTTTAATGCGTACGGTGAACACTAAAGTGTTTTTTGTTGTTGTTGTTTTTTTACATTTAAGACACAACCAACTGTGTTTTTTGATGATACTAGAAGGGACTGTATTTTGAGACAATTTTGTGTTTGTTAAACACGAAAGATGCGAAAGAGGAATCAATTTGGTGTCTGCGCATACTTTGGGTGTGTGTGTGTGTGCAGCAGCGCGAAAGTACAAATTTGAGTTCTCTTTCAGCTATTTTTGCGCTCGAAAAGATTAAAATCACTTCTGTTAACTGGCAAGACAAAACATGCAAAAGATAAACTTTCACCCTATGATGGTTAAACTTTGCAATTAGCGTGGGCCTGGCCCGTACAGATCACGGATAAACTATGATCCGTTACGCCCCTACTGAACCCTGTTCCACTTCCTGGATAACTGCAAATGATGTGGACATAATCCAGCCCTCTTTACCCCGCTGCTGTGAGGCGAGAGTCCCTCTAAAGCCAAGCCGCTCTCACTGCCCCAGCACAGCCTACTAAAGCCATCAGGCTTTGGCCAGGGAGCCATCCTCAATGGACTTAGTCTTCCAAATGGAGCCACTCATCCATCTGCTCAGTCCTATTTCTGACTTCAATATCAGTTAATCAGAGCTGCGCACTGTCCAAGTCTTTCTAGCTCCAAGCAAGAATGGTAGCTCTGGAGGAAGATTGAGGCTTTGGGGTCAATACAGGAATCTTTTTAAAGGTTATAAAAAGCAGAGTTCAATTTAATGTCAGGCATCAAGACACAACATTTTTCTCTCACTCTCCCAATCTAGAAAACCTGGCAGGGATGAAAACAAGATCTTTG